>NW_019103698.1:29433-243659 GCF_001856785.1 Myzus persicae
AAAAAAAAAAAATTGTATTATATCATAGTATAAAATGTATGCTTAACATAAGCAATAAGCTAGCTATAGATATAATTTAATTACCTGCAAAAATTATAAGCTTTTGGAGAGTAATAATACAAAGTTAAAGAAAACTGTTTCATTTCTGTTGAATATCGTGCACCAGTTACTTTATTATTATTTTTCATTTCATTTTTAAATAAATCCAAAATGGTGCCTAACAAGCATTAGCATGCATGCAAATATATATATATCAAGCAAAAATTAAGCAATGCAATTTTTCTAAGAATAATTTAAAAATATTACCACTGAAACAATTTTCTATAATATTTCCTGGTTCAGTATCAATTAAGCCTTTGCACTTTAGGTCCTTCAGTAAATCTTCTAAATTATTTATTTTGTTTTGTTTTCTTCTTAATTTTTGTTGTAATTTCTTGATTTTACTTTTTAAGAAAAGTTCATCTGCATAATTTTCTAATGTTTGAACTTCTTTATCAGCAACAGAATTTATTTTTAGAATATCATCACTATTTTCAACCAATATTTTAGTGTCATCTACTTCAAGATCTAAAGCTTAATAATTTTAAATATTTATTAATTAAAGATATAGATCAAATTTAAATACAAACCGGTATCAATTATTGGAACTTCCATTGGTGTATAGTTTCTTTTTGCAGGTTCTTTTCGAGGACATTTGGCAGGTTTTTGAAGGTAAGAAGGAAAAGATGGGAAATTTGATGGTACAGCATCAATTTTTAAACGTGGTTTAATGGTTCCAGGTCTTATTTCATAATCACTGTCAATAAAATGAATACTGCATATACGACTCCATTGAGAGGGTATAAAATTTTTTCGTCTCAATGCAATAATCCACTTTTGGTTTACATTTTCATTATTCAAAGGAAATCTGTAAAATAATGAAATACAGACGAATACAGAGGAATATTATAAAATTAGTATAATATAACAGATATCAATGATTCATAGAAACTATTACATTTATGTATTATAAATTATGATTATAGGTACCAAATTGTTTATTTAATTTTAAATACATATAATTGAACTTACCGAAAAAAATGAACATTTTGACCGGATTTATACCTAATGGTACATCCATATGCCACACAAGATACTGGCATAATTACTACAATTAATGTAACATACAAATCAGCTTAAATGTAACGTATTTACATTTACAAAATACTTAAATAATGAACATGAACCATCAGATTCACTTTACTGTGCATGAAACGAAAGTCGAAAATTATTATAATGTTTTGCCAACCAACAAAATGGCAACCATGCGTTGATAATGCTTCACCCGATAACGCGAGTACCTTATCTATAGTATCTGTGTTTCAACATAACCACCACGGAATGTCTGAACAAATGGTTCGCTGCAGTAACAACGGTGTTGTTGTCACCCTGCAAGACTGTAGATGTGGATGATGCCATGGATACCTTGAAGCAGCTCAGCCACGAAAATCCAAGTAGTCTAGTTGATTATCTTATCACAAAACAAAAAAATGTTGCATTAAAGCATTAAATGAACAAATAAGAGATGTTAACACGTTCACTGCGGATGACGCCAATTGGCGTCATTTAGCATGGTTCACATATTATGCGGATGACGCCAAATGGCGTCATCTGCACACTATTTTTTAATACACTATAATTTAGTCAGCGTTACGGTCAAAATTCTCATTTTCGGTCAGCGTTATCTATACATATTAGTTAATACGTGTGTGCAATCGCACAACAATATTTCTATTTTTAGTTCATTTTATTTTTAATTTATTATGGGATTTTTACCACTCCTTTATCAAGTTAATCATCGGTATTTTAAAGAAATTCATTATTGTGGCAATCTTTTTTCCATCGTCGGTCGTTGATGAAACACGTACGTATTCACATTGTATCGTTTTTATACATTTTAGTGTTAAATTGTATCCATTTTATTTCTTTACAACGATTTTTTTTATTTATTTCGTTTACTTTCGTATTACTTATATGATCATGGATTATACATTGAATGAACCAGGTCCATCAAAAAACGTTTTGCACTGGTACGTTAAGATTGAACAGAAAAAATACACCACAGGATGTTGTAGAGTCAAAATTAAAAAAAGGTGAAACCATTTCCAGGTACTCTCAAGGAGTTATGATTGGAAAGTGGAGAGATAAGAGAGATGTTGGTTATATTTCCACTGAATTTAAAAATAATTTAATTCTTACCAAAAACCGAAACGGTAAAGAACAATTTAAACCTGAACCTATATCAAATTATAACCGTTTTATAAGTGGAGTTGATCGGCAAGACCAAATGCATAGCTATTATCCATTTACTAGGAAAACAATCCGTTGGTATAAAAAAATTGGTATACATATAATACAAATGTTATTGATGAACTCGTTTTATTTATATAATCAATATCACGCTGGACCTAAACTATCATTGTATGATTTTCGGTTATCTATACTTGGTGAACTTTTACCGAAAAACCCAAAGCCTAGATCTTTTTCATTATCACATACTAATCATTTCCCAAAAACTCACGATGTTGGAAAATCTGGAAGACCTAATAGAAAAAGATGTAATCTATGCTATTCCAAAGGGATAAGAAAAGATACAACATACTTCTGTCCAAGCTGTCCGGAAAAGCCCAGTCTATGTCATCAACCTTGTTTCAAAAACTACCATAAATAGTCTTAGTTTCCATTTTTTTTCAATAATTATAATGACATGTTCACTTTTATTTATTTATCTATTTAATTTAATTTTAAAATAATAAGAAATAACGATGTTTTCAATTTATTAAATTAGAAGTACATGTTTACTTTTAGTTATTTATTAATTTAATTGCATTATAAAATAATAAGTAATAAAGCAACAATTTGGTATGATATTTGTGAGTAACTTTTTGGTATATAGCATAACAAATTTGCCATGACGCCAATTGGCGTCAATCAGCATTAGATAAAAACAAAGTGTATATGGTGCGGATGACGCCAATAATTGGCGTCAACGAAAAAAAAACCTTCAATTGCTCCCGCACATTTGAATGTGTATTGTAATATGATCCGCAGTGAACGTGTTAAGACGTTTTATTGGTATAGAGATTACAAGTTCTCCTCTCGGTTTGAAATTATAGTTGTTCAGGTTAAAGAAACATTAAAAATGTGTACTAGCTTTGAAAAAAATACATTGTATAGCGTTGATTTTCACAATGATATGATGGGGTCTATCATTCCAGTGATTATAATGTGGACAGCTATAATGCAGTTCAAAGTATTTGAGACCACAGACAGAGCAAGCAATTCTCCAGCATTACAACATAACTGGGAGTCTTTCCATGCTGCACTCAAATGCACAGACACCCTAATTTATGGAGTTTTCTTCGTTTTTCCAGTACACTGTGTTTTAAGTGTTGCATCACTGTGTTATAGTTGTAACAAGTATCTTATAATAAAGTAATATATTATATAAAATATTATAATACTATAATAAAAAGTGGTACTACTAGATGTATTAAGGTTCATGTTACATCCTGATTTTTATGTCGCAACGTAATATAAAACTGAAATAATTATTTCGAGAAAAACAGCATAAATTATATTAAATCAACATTTTTCTTCAGTGCTATAAATTAGTTCTAAATGATTTTTACACACGTTTTCTTATTTTTATAGTAAAAGATACAAAATAGTCTAGAATACGATTGATTAACAATAAGGAGTTACACCTGTAAGCAATGCAATTCTGATACTTTAATTTTTAATTGAACATCCATGTTCTATAGCTGAGACCGTGGATGAATCATTTTGTTTCAAAGCACGTATCGATAACTCACTGTACTTGAAGCGTTTAATTGAAAGCTGGAAGGACTCAATCACGAGTTTCGTATAATTTTTTGGTAATATGATTCAATTTTTTTTTTTGCATTATTATTAAGGATGGGAAGATACTAGAACCGATACTAGATATCGGCCGATATCGGTTTTTTTTCAAAACCGATATTTCAACCGATACAAAAAAAAAAACCTATCGATCAGCATAGTATTGATAGTATAATAATTCACAAATGCACAGGTTAGGTTATCAATAATCAAATACTATAGATTATTTTATAATAATCAATGTTTTCACTTTTCTAGGTAATATTATATGTTATCGGGTATCGGTTTTATGGTGGTATCGGCTCAAGTTTTTTGTCAAAAATGTTGTTTTAACATTTCCATATATTATTGGGTATCGGTTTTAAATCGGCAGCATATATTGGAACATCGGATATCGGTAATAAGTGGTAGCGGCCCATCCCTAATTATTATAATATACACATTATAACATTATAACACATTTTTACCTCCCCCTTCGTCATTCAAAATGTATTGAAGTGTCATTACATAACAGCCATTTATTTTAATGTAAAATTATGCATTTACTCATAGATGGGCCATGGTAATACAGTAATACACTGTATTGTGTTGACACACTTAAGAATCCATTTTAGAAAAATGGAAACAAATTATAAAATACTACTTAATATTTGTAGTTATAATTACAACAAATAACACGTGGTTATTATATATCACGGAGCGGCACGGAAAACACACGTCAACACAAAACGTCGTCAGAAGTTCAGAACGATTACGAAAAGCGTCAAGCCGTCAAGGGAAGGCGCAGGCATCGGCGGGATATGTATTCGGAGTAGAGGGGGTAATAGGTCTCTGGCGCTGCTACGTGAAACGTTAGAACTAAAATGGTCGAGCACAAAGACAAAATATAACTACAAATTTTTAATGAACAATTTAATATTTTAATAAATAAAAAAATAAAACCATACTTGCCCCAGTGAAATTAAATTCGTCATAAAAAAATTAACTATCGACTAAATACTTTAATTTTGACTAAACAATTTAATGTTTAAATGTCAATACTACAAATACAAATACATAATCGTACAATATAATTACGATAGTCAAGATTTAAACAAATTAAAATTAAATAAATAAAATAATTAAATTTTAAATTTATTTTTAGGTCAACTGACCTAAGGTATTTTTTTAATAGCATAAAATATCATTAGTATATTTAAGTCCTATACAATATGATCAGAGTTACTGTATTTTTCATTTTGGAAAAATAAACAAATAAAAAAGTCTTTGTTGCTTAAATCGGCTTAGGTTTTTCGGAATGGTTTCTTTGAAGTGGGACGTGTCAAATTTTTTTTCATGCTTGTTATACTTGGTTAATTCGGTATTTATGTGGGTTTTCCAAAGCCAAGGTTGAAATTTTGGGACAGTAATTTTATTTTTAATAGATGTGTGAATTTTAAACTTTGTGTACAAACGGGAGAAGGTGTCGTGTATGGGTGGTATTTGTATCCTGGTTATGTTGATTGGGATTATATTATGGTTTTGGAAAATATTGTTGTACCCTGTGTGGTTAGGAGTGCTTTTCCTTTTTATGCTGTAGATGAGTATGTCTTTTTCTCTTTAGAGTTTGAGAGGTAGCTCTCCAGAGCAGCATAAAATAATGTCAATAGGGCTGGTTCTGAATGCTCCTATTGAAATGCGAATACCTTCGTTGTAACGGATCTAATATTTTGAGTAGATTTTCTTTGGCTGAATTATAAATGATTGATCCTTAGTTTATTCTCGACAGTATTAATGGCTTATAAATATTTAGAAGGCTTTTTGTTTTTTGTGTTATTTATTAGAAACTATATAATATATTTAAATACCTAATCAAGGTAGTATACGATATTCGTGTATGGTAATTTGATGTTTTAGACGTTTAGTAGGTACATAAATTCAATATGCATATTATGCTATATTATGTGTATATTAGAAGGCATACCTAAGTCTTTACCTAAAGTCGTGTCTGACACTGAACCTAGTGAACCTACTCCATTGATTTTAAATGAAATAGAAATCATTGATGAACCGGAATCTTTGCTGAGTTCGTTTATTGCTGATTCAAGTTTAGTGGCTGAACACGAGCTAGAAGATTCTTAACCATCCATGACAGACAACAAAAAAAACCTACTGTTAGAAAGTTTAATGAAAAATGGCTAACTATAACAGAGTACAAAAATTGGCTTACTACCAAAACTAACATAAAACAAAAAGAAGTAGCTTACTGTAAGGTTTTCAGTTCTTTTATGAGTCCTCACCTTACCGAAATTAAGAGACACGGACAATCCGCCAAACATATTTCAAATTTTAATCAAGTGGTCCAGCAAACTTCGGTCAATGAAGTTTTTAAAATGTCATCATTGACCGAAAAAACCAGAATTTCTGAATTGAAACTAACTGCCCCTTTTGCTACAAATAATTTGCCCTTTTCATTGTCCGACTTACCACTCTTACCCCTCTACTGAGTACAATATTTAATAATTCTAAATTTGACTTTGAAGAGAACTAAAGCAACAGAGCAGTTATGAAAAATGTATAAGGCAATAACTTTTTTAATTAACTGTGTGATACACTCAGAGAACCTGGTTCATTTTACTCACTGATAATGGATGAAACTACAGATATTTCTGAAATAAAACAGTGTGTAGTTGTCATCATATATTTTGATATAAAATCAATGACTGTAAAAACTCAGTTTTTGGATATGATTGAAACAGTTTCAGGTAAATCATATCCTTTGATTTATCACTTAAATATTACATTATCTAATAAGTTATTATTTTATTTAGGAACGGCTGATGATCTGACAGATACTCTTCTGAAATGTGCTTCAGATAAAGGGATAGAGAAAAATATGATGGTTGGATTTTCTCCAGACACAACAAATGCCATGGCCGGCAAATTCCACTCTGTTTTTACAAATTTGAAAACTGCTGTACCAGGTATTGCTTGTATTAAGTGTTCCTGTCACATGATTCATTTTTCTGCATCCAAGGCTTTTCTAAAACTACCACGTTCAATCGAAGATCTATTGCGAAACGTGGGATCTCATTTTAGTAGAAGTCATTCACGTCAATCCAAATACAAAAATTTTCAGGAATTTTTTCAAGCGGAAATGCACAAAATATTATCACCATGTACAACTCGCTGGCTGTCACTAAAAGCGTGTGTTGACAGAATATTAGAACAATTTCCTGCTCTTAAAGAATATTTTAGACTGGTCAATTTTGAAGATCCCTCCAAAACGTCAGAATTAATTTTTAGTACCATAGAAAATTCCTTTAGTATATTCTACCTCGAATTCATGTCATATTCCACTTGGTCTCCTGACGAATTTCAACACTTTGTTTCATGGGGAAGGGCCTCTATTACATCTACTAAAACCTGGAATTGAAAATTTGTTGAAAACTATAAGTATGAATTTTATGACTATTGAGTATTTAAGAAACCTTGACTCAATCGTGAATGTTTCTCCTAATTTGTCACAATATTATCTTCCATTAAATGAAATTTATATTGGTATAAGTGCTAACGATTCGATAACGACTTTAAAAACCAAAACGTTGTTGACTCAAATGAAATATTTAAGTTTTTTAAATCATGTCAAAAGTTCTATATAGAACTGGGTAAACCGTCCAGTGATTGAACAGTTAAGGATTTTTCCACCTTCAGAATTCATTGATACGTTTGTTTTTGATATCATATTTATAAAGTGTAAACTAAAATATTGCTTATTTTGTCTATTTTAAAAAGAGTATTAATAAAATAATAGCAATTTATATCAATATATAGATCAATTACAATATTTAAAAAAAAATACAAAAACCTAGTAATTGAACACTTTGGACTAGTGATTGAACAATTTGAACCCAGTGTTTGAACATGTTATAGTATTATTTTTAATCATCCATATTTCATTTAATATTATACAAATACTAAAATAACCAGCATAATTTATTCAAATACATATTATGGTAAAAATTGTATAAATAAATGTTTATTTATTTTTTTTTTTTTAAAGCCAAAGGATATCCCCACTTTAGTAACATTTTTTACTAAGTAATGAGTATTCAAATACCTACCAATGTATTTTAAGTACTTTTACAAATAAGTATATCAGTACATATCTGTAATTTTACAAGACCGCTGATTAGAACTGTTTATTTTGGACCTACTAAGGACTGATCAAATAAAATGTTTAAACTAGAAATATATTTAAAAACATAAACAATCTTAGATGTATTAATAAACAATATGTATGAAAGTAATAACTAATAATAAAATAAAAACAAGTTAAAATAGATGCCTTCTTGGACTTGGTTAAAAAAAGTTAAAATAAAACAAAGAACAATCTTAATATAACAATATAACAGTACAATTTTAGAATAATAATGTAAAATTAGTAATTTATAAAAATCAAAGACACATATCACATACAAACGCAGCAGTATTGTCATATCCAGCACAAAGTTCATGTGCCCAACCAGTACAACTACAACATCTGATCCACTGTTCTCCACTTTTTGAAGATTTATAGGGTTCATTGCAGTATATACAACATATAAACATCTTCTTCATCTTCAACATGGCTTAACTTATGTATTGGTCTTTTTTCATTCAACTTTTGTCCTGTTTTTTTTTTATTTGGTTTGGTAACTTTTAGGCGTTTAACAGCTTGAATTTCTTCTCGTCGATTTCTTTTTTGTGCTAGTTCCTCTTCTTTTTTCAATTTTTCTTTTTCTTTTTGTGTGTGATGTTCTATCCACTTGACTGATGTTACTGCAAATGGCAGTTTTATTTGTTGTCTTTGTTTGACACATTTTTTATTGTAACTAGCGGGTTTAGCTGTTTGCTTTCAAATTGCTGGAAATTTATTTTTTCAAAATACTTTTCTAGAACTTTTAATGTAATTTTATACTGTTCTAATGTCAAAATATCTAGTTCATTATTTGTAGTAGGATAAAGTATTTTTCTTCTGTATGAAATACATTTAGAATAATCTACTGCATCAGCACTGAATGGATATAATCCACATTTTCGAAAACCATTTATAATTGAACTAGTTTGAAGTGTTTGAACTGAATTGAATGCTTCTTTGAAATAATTAACAAAATTTGTTTTGGTTATTGGATTTCCTGATCTCTTGTTTTTTCCAACAACACTTTTCCAACTTGCTTTGAGTGGTTTAAATAATATAGCAACATCACACGGTTGCATAATGTGGGTACTATTCGGAGGCAAGCAGTATAAAATAATTTTATTGGCAGCACAAAAATCAGCAAGCTCCAAACTTAAATGACTTTTATGAAAATCAAGGAACAATATAACTGGGAATTGTATATTATTTTTAATCAGCCATGGAAAAAATCAATTTGAAATATATTCATTGAATGTGCTACTCACCATCCACCCAGAGTCAGATCTTCCAATCACCCAATCCTCAGGAAACGTTGCCAATATTGATGTTGGAATTCTTTTATACGGGTATAATACCATTGGCCATGGAACACCACCATCCGCTGAGTATGTACATAACACAGTAACTGTAATGTGCAAGTGTGTACGGTGTTACTGTAAAACCGGTGACACATACGCGCATAGATAACGTAACGTAACATCGTAACATCGTAACAAAAAGTTCGTGTTCGTGTTTGTCTTCTAATGTGTCATTATGTTACACACGCTTTTCCCCAAAAATTTTGAGGGCCCTTGATCCATCAGTTGTTCCTTGTTCGTTGCTGTTCACTACAGTGGTGAATTTAGGAATTTATTATGGGGAGGGTCCAGATAATTTTCAAAATACAAAGCTGTGGAGGGCTTCGCCCCCAGCAAGATTTTCGTGATTACAACAATTTAAAATTTATATTTTAAGTGGTATAAAAATACATTTAAGAACTTATAGACTGCTAACTCTTTATTGTAATTAAGTTTAACTAATATTTTATTGTGATAACACATCATGATTACAAAACAAAATCTAATTTCTTAGGGGTAAGGGCCATTTCATCAATAATTGCATCCACGTCGATGGGTATGTCCCGATGAACAGACATCAATGCCAGTCCATTTAGCTTATCCTAAATACAAAACAAATCACAAATATAGTAATGTTATAACTTTAAAAATAAATATTTCTTAAAAACATTCTTCATTCATAGTCGATCTTAGATAAGTTTTCAATCTTTTTAAGGTTGAAAATGATCTTTCTGGAGTGGCTGAAGATACTAGCAATGTACAAAAAAATTTTAATTAAAAAATGTATGCTTGGAAAATCTGTCTTTGAACAGCTCATAAGTGCTTCAAATCCAGTTTTGGTATTGACATCTACATTGCTTATTCTAACTTTCCACATTTTTATTTCTACAAAAGAATTACCCTTTTCAATTGGTTGTACATAAAATTCGACTAATTTCTCAAATGCCTATATTTCTTAATCAGAAAAAGTTGAACTAAACAAACATTCAAAACCTATAACATATAAAACGAAATAATACTGGTAAGAGTTTTGAGATAAACTTTGGTAACAATAAATTGCTTTACCTTCAAAAACTGTTTTATGATTTAAAAATCGAGAAGTAAGTTGGCTGATAAAATTATCTATAAACAGCACAAACACTCGGTAATATTCTTATACCGAAATTACTTGGGATTAGCTCTATTTGTTTGTTTTCCAGCAGTACGTTTCTTTGATATTTCTGTGTCAATAACATCTGCCAAATTCTATTATAATATTGTAAGTGTATTTATTATTATGTATACCTTACATTGCATTACTTTAAAATGAAACTCAAATTACTTAATTTTACTCTTTCAAATAAAATATTAAATTCTTTTTCATCATTTTCTCTAATTTCTCTTAATGATTGAAGTAATATTTCTATAATATTTATAGTGTTCTTTAAATCTATTCGTTCCTTTTGTAATTGTTTGCATACAGGCAGTCCGAAGGCAAAAAAATCTAAAATGTGTTTATTATTTAGGTTCAGGAGCAGTACATATTTATTTAAATTTCTAATTAAAAATTTACTTTAGTAACATATAAAGGAATAAGGCACTCTGAATCCAATGCACTTTTTAACAGGACTTAGCATCTACAGAAGACGGTACAAAAGGGGTATGTAACTCTATAGAATGGAACTGATATACACAGATAAGTAGTGTTTAGGACAGTCGTGGCGAGCGCTAGTGACGGCGATCAGTCAAGCGCAATGCCAACATACCAAAAAACAAAATCTCCCAGACGTTGGTATTGCTGATCATAGTAAACATAACCTCGAATTAAAATATTATAGAGGCTTTTAAATTTTTTTTAACGGTGCGAAATTTTTCACTTTGCTTTTTTGGTTTGTGCTATAAACATCAAGTCTAAAATTGTTTACATTCTTTTACTCATTTAATTCTTTTGTTTTTTTAACTTACTGAAATATCTTGTGTATAGTGTTTGTATTCTGTGCATTTATTTATTATTTGTATAAATTAATAATAAATCTTTGTTACAATTAAAATGCCTTTTACCGCTTGTGTTGTTATAAATTGTGAATCCACGTACACTGATAAAGTAACACGACGACATCGTTTCCCTAAGGATCCTCTCCGGTTTAACATTTGGGTACAGAGGTCTGGCAACAACAAATTATTGAACAAAACTGTTGATGATGTTTATAAACCATTTGTAATGTGTGACAAACATTTTGATCCTTCTTATAAAAGCTTTGCATAACAGAGACTGGATAACAATGCTGTGCCAACTTTAAATTTACCAGGTAAAAACAATTTTTTTTTTACATGATATTATATTATAATACCTATACCTAACATAAAATATGTTTTTTTTTTATCATAGAATTATAGGTATATTATTTGTGGATCGCACAATATTTTCTGTGAAAACATCTGTATAAACTCAAAAACAAACTACTTATGAATTAACCAATATTTGATTCCAATTTAAATTGGTTAATTTGTATTTGTCAATTTAGAAAATTTGATATATGGTTATCAGATTTTCTTATGTGGGTAGTTGTGTCAATATCAATGATTGGTTTGTTTTTAATCTCATGTATAAATATGCTATATAGTTTTTTGTTTGCTAAGTTTGAATGTAATGTCATAAATATAGAGTACCAGTTACATATGTAGTGATGTTTGAATGTCTGGTTTTCTTTTAAATAAGACAGCATGATGTCTAAAATATTTGTTTAAAACTGTTGTTATTGCATGTTATTGCATGCTATTGATGCATGATTGACTTAGAAATAGATTGTACATTTTTCTTTAATTGGTAATATAATTTATGTTTCAACTTTCAGACATGATTGAAATAGCCAATGTCAACTGTGACAATGATTCTACAAATGAAGTGTGTCTGATGAACGTGTCTACAGTTTCTTCTACCATGAACATCAGCATTGATGAAGGTAACTATTAATAATTATTTTGTTTATATGCAAGCATGCAAGCCTGGGCATAAACGCGTTAAAAGTTAAGTTAGTTTTAACTTTTTAAAATTTAATTTTCATTAACTTAATTTTTAACTTAACTTATTTTAATTGATATAAACTTAATAAATAACGAGTTACTTTTAATCAAATTCAAGTTGAGTTAATTTATAAATAATTAAATAATAAATATAATGAAAATAAAAATTATTATTGATTTACATAACCATTTACTAGAATAGGGAATTATAAATATAGTTAAATTAATTTCTTGTTCCATAATCTAGAATTCTTCAAGAAAATTAACCCAATTATAAATACATATAGATAGAGGAATATCCAATTATATTATAACATATAAGTGTATCGTATACATAAAGATATACTAATAACTAATAAATAATATGATAGTATTTAATTTTATTGATATAGATACAAATCAAAAATATACAATTTTCAAGAACATATTATTGTAAAATATTTTTGGCATAAATAGGTTATTTATAAATTAAAACTAATTGGATTTTTTGATTAAATTATTAAATTTTTCATTTTTAATTCCCTCAATGTTTAAAATGTTTTCCATTAACTTAACTTAACTCAGTTAAAAATTATCATTAACTTGCCCAGGCTCGTTTATATGTAAATATTAAGTTAATTTAACTTAAATTATTAACATTTTATTTTTATATTTTATTGAAAAAGTCAATGTCGATGGTGAAAATAGCTCTACAAATGAAGTGTGTCTGATGAATGTGTCTACACATATGTATTACATTCTATAATATATTATATTACTTATTGGCAGTATTTAATAATAATACAAATCATTGTTGTGATAAATCTACAAATACAATTGTAATATATTTACAAAAACTCAATTTATATTTTTTCAGAAATTTGAACCCCTCCCCTTGCACATGGTCTTATCATAAAATAAGACATGTTAACCTATAAGCCCCTCAAATCTCAAACGCCATTTGCACCTAATACCTGGAAAAATCGTACTACGCTCGCAACATTTGAAAAAACGCGGTAAATTACAATGAATATTACTTCCGTTTCATGATAGAAATAAATGTTACTAACTTCCTACTGTACCTCAAATGCAGTTGCTGACTGATTTCATTTTTGTCCTATGCTGCCAATGTAATTTGTTATCAGTGTCCATTCTGTATTATTCTGTGCTTATAGCAACTATTACAATATAAATAATTTAGAAGTTCCTTATCTAGTGTAGTTTATGCTTTAGCCATGTGGGTATTATCTGTATTTGGTGGTATGAGGTGTATGCGATTACTCCCTGTTATTTTTTCATGGAATATTCGACAATGTTTTGTACTTTTGTTGTTGTGCTTACAAATGTCATATAAGAATTCATCAGTCTCAGACACGATTTAGGATATATTTATATACTATTTAAGTATATCTTTAACCGTGGTCTTAAACCTCACTGGCTGTGCCGGTTGTTGATAGTTGATGTTTGAACTTTGAACGTATGCTGTAGATATTTGGTTAGTACTTAGTAGTTTAGTTTTAGTACAGGATGCCGATTACTTATCATGTGATTTGTTGCTTAGGGTATTTAGTAAATACTATTTGATAGTAGGTACTTATAAGTTTGTGACTTACCACTTCGGCATTCATTAGTAGTAAATAGTTTAGTACTCAGTGACTTAGTTCGTGGTTGTGCTTTATTTTCACTGATTGTTTAGCGTTTAATCATAAAATTAACATTTCCAAATATACTATTGACTATTTTATTTTATTGATTTAACGTTTATTATATAAGATTTAAGTGACCCAAACATTTTATTATTAAAAAAAAATACATTTTAATAATTAAATAAACGTAGATTTAAAATTTGATATCGAGATGCGACAGGAATACTTACTACTTATCTTGACCTTAAAGGTAAATAATATTTTAAGATTTTATTTTCATTAGTTCCTTAGAAAAAATGTTGTTTTATACCGTTTTCATTTTGATGGTTCTAGAGCCAAAAGTGCTTACGTGTACCACCTATAATGATGTCACTATTGTATTTTTAAATGATTTATTTGCAGCCTTTTATGTGATTTTTTTATTCCTGTGGATGGACATTTAACTTATAATAGTAATGTACTAATGAGGCGCCACGTGCATGATGTTGCGTTAGTGAAGAAGAACATGAGTGATTTGAAGAGAAGAGAACAACATTTGATGGAAGAGACCGGGATTGGAGTAAAACTCACTCAAATATTATTGGTTTTGGAGAAAGTAATTGATAAATAGATAGAACAAGGAATATAATGAAAATAGCCGATAGGTAATGATGTAGTGTGTGAAGTTAATAGATTAAAGTTATTTGGATAGGTAGGTAGTCAAAATAATGTTTGTTTTGATGATGACGTAGAAATAGGATGATGTGATTATGTGATTATGTATGGATAAATGAAGAGTATTTTTTATACATCTTAAAATACTTATAACTCGCGTTAAAATACAAATATAATAAAAAGCCTATGAGGTTGCCTAGATAATAGTCTCACCTTTAGATTTTATAATAGGTCAATTCTCTTTAGTTTTGAAATTAACGGAGCTACACGTGTTCTGCTGATTGTACAATTTGCTATGTTACGCACTTGTAAGACGGAGAAAACACATGCGGGTATCACGTCCTCTTAAGGCTATCTAATGGATATTGATGTTACTAAAGCTGAACATATGACACAACAAAAAATATCTCTACAAAGCAATTGTTGACATGAAAAAATCATTATCGATCATGAACAAAAGATCGTTTAGTAAGAAATAATTATTGAAAAGTTTTGAAAAGTTCATCAAACAATATGAATGATATCACTTAGACATTTTTCCAATGCCAGCTTTCAAACTCAAGGTTTACATCCTCGTGGAAGAAGATGACAAAATATTTTTTTTCAATATTTCTTTGTCATTACACAAAGGAAATGCTAAAGGATATCGACTTATGTCCAAATTATTTGCATTACCTTCAAGAAAAATCATAATGGAATTATTGCGTAAAATTCCCTTGCAACCTGGAATTAACAGTAAAATAATCGATCATTTAAAACTCACTGTCAGTGAAATTAAAAATCTATTAGACAAAACTTGTGTTTTAATATTTAATGAGATTTCATTATCTGCTGGTGTTCAATATTCAGAAGCTGAATACAAAATTATTGGAGTAGAAGATCTTTTACGAAACATTCGTCACCCCAAATTTGTAGATAAGGTTCTAAGAATTCGTCGTTCGAAGTGTAAAACATAAATTTAAGCAGCCTATAGCTGATTCTTTTGTAAAAAGTGGAATCAAAACACCAGATCTTGTGGTAGCTTTGAAATAAGTAATATGCGTTGTTCAGTTAACTGCCCTTAATATTGTTTGTACAGTATGTAATCAGGCCCCTACCAATAAAGCTGCAATTAATATTTTAATGCATGACACTGTGAACAGAAATATGTAAAAAAAAATCGATAAACAATCATTCGGATTTGAAGTTAACAATCAGGAAATAGTTCCTCTTTACGATCCACCTCACTTGTTATAGGGAATACGTAAAAACTTAGTTACTAAAGATCTATCTTATTCAATAAATGGTACCTAGTGATGCTATAAGAGAATATTCTTTTGCAAATTTTTACCGGGTAATTTTCTTTTTTTTTTAAATTTATAGTAGCATATCAATAGTGATGTGATTATATTTGAAGGTTCTTAACACTGGAATCAGTCGTGGGCCGTGGTACCACTATTTAAAATACTTTATTTTGTGAAAATACAGACATTCAGTCGTACAGACCACAGATAATAGAAGATAATGTAGATTACTTCTATAAATACACTCATAACAATATTAACATTATTACTGGCATAGTTGGTAGAACTGGTAAAACCAAACAGTCAATTTGCAAATGACAATGCTTATCGCTTATAAAATGTATATTGTATTTTATTGACTATCAAGATTCTGAATGCAATAATGATAACATTTATTCCAATGATAGTCTATTAAATATTCTAAATATTGCTAGTACTACTAGTACTAGTAAAAGCAGTAACTCTTATAAAACATCTACCCCTTTAAAACAAGGATCAAATAACAATATATACATATCCACACCAAAAAGACCAGTATAAAAAAAATCAAAATTTCAAAGACTAATTATTTTGTCTGATGATGAAGAAGATCTATACGCATTAAGCATTACCAAGTCAGTTAAATATTGTTATTAATTATTATTATATTTAATAATAAATATTTGTTATGTATATAATTTCATAATTATTAAAAGAACATTGCATAATTTAACAAGAAGTTATATTTTGATTTTTTTTTTTATCTAACTATAATATTGAATATTTTATGAAGAAGATCTATTATCTATAGACTATAAGTATTAAGCATTACCAAATATATTAGTATGCATAAAATACTTTAATAAAAGTGTATTTTACATTTATAATAATTGTATATTTAGTACTTACTAATGTATACATAATTATTATAGTTGTTACTTGTTAATTACACCAAGAATTATAAATTATAAATTATAATACTTACTTCATTCATACTATATAAAACATATAGCTAATTATTTAAAAAAAAATGTTTATGATGTGGACTTCTATGGGGTCAACCAATAAATTTTTGAAGACAAAGAAAATTACCAAATATTCTCCAGCTTAGAGAAAATTCTCGAGAATATTCTTGAGAATATTCTCTCAAAAGATTATTACCGTAATTTTACATCACTAATGGTACCTACTACGAGAACAGCTAGGTGGAAACAAATTGTTGATTTCTATGAGATTGACAAAGGGCGTCTTGATATTGGCGAAAGAATGGTTCCAAAGCTCACGGATTCTCATATTTATCCTTATAAGTTGCGCAAAATGAAATTTTCGGCGGCAGTCTAAGTTTTAAGCCAAATAGTTATAAGCATTATGCTTTTACTTTCTCAATGGTCAAGTAACAATAAAACATTATATTATCACATTGTATAATATAACAATAATTAATATTTATACATATTGTAATAATTATTTAAGGGGACAAAGAAAACAAATTAGACGAAGAAGCATCAGACACTGCAAAATTTTGTATTTTAATTGATACATTGTTTGATAGTGTGAATAGTAGCTCAACAAATCTTCAGCCAGTAAAAGAATTACGCAGTGCAGTAACTTCTATATCAGATCATTGGAAGTTCTGGGAGGAAGCAATAGAAATTCTTCAAAGTATGAAACTGAATTTAAAAATACCTAGCATAAAACACTGGATATCTACTATTAAAGGTTTTCTGCATTTGTGTAAAAAGGTACTATGTTCAGGTTTTAAATTAATCTCTTCTTCTTTCAACCAAGACCTTGTTGAAAATATTTTTTGTCAAGTTCGCAGCCAAAATGACTTGCGAAATACAAAACCCATTTGTTTTAATTTTCAGTGTTCATTTAGATATTTTTGTTTGTAAATTATTTAATATCAATTCATTCTGTTTCTGCAAATTGTCAAGAAGACAATTTTTCGTACATTTCTATTATTCTAACTGATACACTTATCATTGTCGTGTTAACAGCTAGTATTTTGTATTAATTTATAAATACATTTTATTGTATTAGTAATTGACTAATATTATAACAGACAGAAATATATTTAAAAAGGAGAATAAAATTAAAATGAACTGAAATTTAAAAAAAAAAAGCGGTTTAATTAATTTTTGTGTATTTGTTATGGTAAACAACCACCGGGAGCGCTATTACTTCTACAAACACTCCGCTGGGAGTGCTCTTTTAATATACATATTTTTCTATGGTCGAATTTTGATATCTCATGTCGTTGTTGTTATCGACATAAATTAACGCAGTTTCTACTGTCATTATATTTGAATAGCGTGGCTAATGTAATATTGTCAATATGACTAATATTAATGAACTTTCGTAGTTTTTATGCGGCGTTAATCGATTATGATTTAGACTTTTCTATTTGAATGTATTCCGCAACACAATTTCCCTTGTCCTAAACACAGATTACTATTAACTATTTTGTTGTTATCTTACCCTTCCCCGAAGTTATTAACATTTGGTATTCTAATACGCATAATTCAACATATATGACCAGGGTTCGGGACTTAAGCATTAATAAGCACTAAAGTCTAAAATATGCCCTTACCTCATATATGCCTGAGATATGTCCCGATAAACTTTAAAATGTGCACTAAAAATGAAAAAAAGCACATTTAGATATAATTATGAATTAATAAACTTCAAAAAATAAAAATAAAATGTTTCAAAATTGGGGTTTGAATGTCCTGAAAGAAAAATACACATTTATATAATATGATATAGGTCAATTTGTGATTCCATTGAATTATAAGGTGTTTTCGAACCAGAAGGCTCTTCTATGAATCGAACTCGAACTCGAATTAACGACGGAAAATAACAGACTAACAATAATTATACGGTACCGGTACCGTTTATCGGTCATTAGATAGATTATTTTCATCGTTTGCCGAGCGATACGAATGTAAGAATGTAGATAAGTACGTATATCAGATGCGTTTTTCAATTAACCATCTCAGATAACTACATGGTGTTCGATTTATTGAGTATTTATAAATCACGTTCATTTTTTGTGACAGATAGCTTTAATTAATAGGTACATTTTGAACAATAGTGTTTATATAGTTGTTATAATTCGTGGGATATTTACTACTGACGTCGGAAATGTCGATATTACAAAAGAGTACTTTCTACAGTCTAAAATTGTTTAAATTCTACTCAACATTCCACTTCCACCCCCGAGGACCGAGGTCAATAGTTGTGTATGAATGTAATGTAAATTACATTATTATCAAGAATGCGCAACGCCAGTCCATATAGCAGTGAAATGACAATTGGCTGTGTAGCTGCCTATATAATTCAAACATTAATTAAATTTATTAACGGTTGTACTGTACCAATGTAAAAATGACTGCATAGATATTTGAAATGTCAATAAACTAATTAGTGATTGAAATTATTCTGATAACAGATTAAAAACACCAAGCCAAAAATTTAACAATATTATTGAATACTTTTAAATATTTTGACTGGAGTTATCAATAATATGTATAGTAAACCTCACATTTTTATAAAATTAAATTTATTAATCGAAGAAAATATTGACATACATTTTTTATGTAAAACTCATAATTTAAAACAAATGTTAATATAAAAACGTATGCCTTTTTTTTATTCATTTGGCAGTTGGTACAAAAATATTAATCGTGTGCTCTCTGGAACTGAACAGATAATAATAAAATTTAAATGAAGGCTAAGAAGAAGGCTAAAAGATTATTATACAAAAAATAAAACTACTAAATAATGAATGATATATAGTAATAATTGACAATAAATTATTGTTATATTTTAATATTGTAATTGGTTTTTTTTTACGAATACCTGCTTATAATTATAAGGTCTATTTACCTAAATAATACTTTTTTTAAATATTTTATTACCCAATATATTGCTCTATTTTGTATCATACTAAATAATTTTATATTTTTGTAAAATTTAAATAACCACTTATGTATTATAGTTTCATAAACTTAAAACTAATAATAATAATAATAATAATAATAATAATAATAGTAATAATTTGTACTAGACACCATAGTTTAAGATAACCTTATAGGCATGAAATCTTAAGTCGTGTGAGCTACGATAATGTCATACTTTAGATCACGGTCTTAGAAGAGAAGGTCGGACCACTCGAACTTATCAGTGGTCGGCTTAATTGTGAAAATATGTTTCAACTGTGAAATTGAGCGCTGCCAGTTAAACAAATTGTATATTAGGTCAAAACTTAAAATCACGATATACAGATTACAGAACTATGTATTATAGTATTTACTATTTACAATATGCTACTATGGCACTATGCTAGTATACGAAGTTACTGAGTCAGAAGTTGTTCCATTTTCATGTCTTTTTTCGAACTATTATTACTGATAAGCATGAAAAAACCTAATAATTTACCCGAAATAAATAATTTAACACAAAAGTATGAAATAAGATCAAATAAAGATGTATACAATGTCTTTGGAGAACCTAATATAATTGGGGTCATTATAGTCAAAAGACTAAGCTGGCTAGGTCACGTACTACGGTCTAATATGATTGCAAAGGAGGTCCTTAGTGGGAAAAAGGTTATTAGGTTAAACAACGATGGTTGGATAAAGTCTTAAAGGATCTAACAACACTAGGAGATGAAAACTACAGGGAAGTAGCAACAGATAGAGAGAGATGGAAGGAAGTGTGTGATGCAGGAATGGACCCTAACGGCCCCTGAAATCGAGAAAAAAATCAATTACAGTTTTGCTAAGTTTTACGAAACTTGGCAATTATTTTTTTTATTTCTGTTCGCCTAATTCTGTTTTCTTGTATTCTTGGTATTCAAATTGTCTCATACGTATTCTAACATAATACATGATTACATATGCTATAATGATGAACAGTTTTTAACAAAACTTTCTTCTACGTTTTTTATAAAATTATAGAAGCCTATGTTGGGGTGTATTAACCCACCTCTTGTTTTCATATTCACTTAAGTAGCAGGCAACTGCTGAGAATAAACTTGTGATACTACAAAAGAAGATTTACAGACATCACTATCTTCAGTATATTTCAGCAACTGTTTTCATAAATATCCTATAAAATAAAAAATGTACATATTTATGTTGGGCCGTTTTAGGGTGTGACTAATACTCACAAGAACAAAAAGTTGTCCCATTACTTATACATACCAGTTAAAAAGTATATTAAGCAGTCTAAAACCTCAGCCTTGTGTTCAACCAGATCAGTAAACTCCCATTCTTATTGTTCTATTATTGTATTTAATTTATTTTTCAAATTTTTCAATAAATTTGACTTTTCAGGATGATAAATATTTTTTAAATCTGGTATAGAAATTAATGGAGTTAATGGAGAATCATCGTTAACAGTACTATTTCCAATTTTGGGTGGTTTCAGTATACTCTAAGTTGATAACTTACTGAGCATACAATATTTCCTACTTTATCCACTGCATAATTTTGTTTTTTTGATGGCATCAACTGAAAAATGTTGTTCACAAATAACATCATTTATGCCCAAAGTGATCAATGTTTACAGCATTCAACCATTCTTCTTTTAAATTCTGATATTTCGGCGTTACAAATACAAACAACTTTTTTGTCTTGTTACAGCCAAACCAACAAATTGTATTAGGCATTATTAATTTAATTTGTATTATATAATAAGTAATAAAATTGAACAAAGGAATGAGGATTTTAAAAAAAATATGCAGTTATATATTATACAAATTTCATTTATTTTAAAAGCACATGATTATGTATAATATTATAGTTATACATAGTGTATTAATAAACAGTGACGCCGAAGTGTTTAAAATATAGTATGACATCGTAAACCATCCCCCCATTTTTATAATTCAAGTATCAGATGTAAATCAAAGCATATTTAAATAATTACTGCAATTTTTAATCATTTATTTTTACATTTTAAAGTAAATTTTGGATGTATTACTGGTACGGTGGAGGCCTCCCATCTCAAATTTCTACTATTACATATGCCAGATAAATTACGTGATCGGCGGCACTGTTAATGTAAAACAAATATAAAAATTACATTATATTGTACAAATGCTTAATATTAATTAAAGATCATATCCACCAAATACGCGGAACATTGTCAATGGGCTGGCGGGAGGATGTGGTCCGACCTTATCTTCTAAGACCATGCCTTAGATCATTATACAAACATATTGTTGTAATATACCAAAATTGAAGAGATGACCACAATTTGAATACTTCAATTCGACGGTAGAAAAATAGTTTTGCTTTATTGATAAACCTGTTATTTTTATCAGTCCTGAAGCTCGAAGAGTCACCAAAAATCAAAACCAATAAAATGTGATTTGTATTAAAATATTATAGTTACCGACTGACTGAATTACGGCACGAGTTTCCGCGGTTCCGCCGCGATTGGATGTGTGTTACTGCAATTGGTAGTTGTTGTTAAGTTTAACTGATATTAGCGGTGAAAGTGTACAACGTTAACCCTTAACTGGTACCCTTATTACAGTATTCATGTAATTTGTATTGTCGCGTTATGACATTAATCAAATTAAGTATAATTGTTGACCGCCATGGGATAATGTATGTTATCTCAACATACATAGTCCTGACCGCCAAGGGTTTTATCTTATTATTTTGTGATCTTTGATAAAGCATTGTGACAATAAATGTAGCCAGGCACTTAATCTGTACTTTAGTATTATGAGGCAAGGCACATTTTCTTCCTTTTAATTGAGGATATACTGACTAACACACACAACATCTTTTGCCAATTTTTTGATATTTGATGGTAAGTAGATTTATGGAAATGATTTTTTTTTTACTTATTGTTCAACGAAAAGAATTCATAAACAAGTTATTAACATAGTTGAAGATGTGACTGTGTATATAACTGTATAATACAAAATAATTTACTACAGCTATATTTAAGAGCCCATCTAAGCTATTCCTAAGAGGATCTTAACATAACCTAACCTAGTAGGTACTTATTAATAAGTAAGATAATGGCTGTATACTATGATAAGAAGTACCTATATATTATATCATTCACAATAAACATATAAAAATCAAGCGGCTATTCTTGCATAAGGATATCAATTAAATCAGGATTTATACCTGAATTACCTGAATTTGTACTATCAGGATTAAATATAAAACCGTCAATAACATTATCGTCTGTTCTCATTGACGATCACTAACATTAACGTTTGGATGAATAATTGGACGTCCTGGTCCACAACAATTTATTAAACCATTTGATCCTGCTTATCACTTTTCCATGTTTCTGGTGTTGTTTCTCCTGTGTCAATATTTTCAAAATCAAGTACCAGTTGTCCAGTATGACTGTTTTAAAGGGAAACATTTTCATACATGGTTATGTAATTATTTCTACGTTGTTTGGTTCAATTAATATTAGTTTACGAAAAATTCTTAAAACTGAAGCCAATTTACTAGCTGAATGAAATGAAAACGAAGTAAACGGACGGACACTATAATAAAAACGAGGAGTTTTTGACCACTCAAACGTTTCCGTGAATATCGGACTTCTTATGTAGCGTTGGCTTACCAGGTTGATGTAATGTCGGTTACACACCTAGCGTTTTCTTTCGACCCTGCAAATGAATGGATGGTGCACTTTGTGGTTTTCAAAATCAAGGGAAAATTACAATCAATATTTATCACCACGTAAGCCTTGTAACTTGTAATTGTTCATTACCTACTCAGTTTTCGTTATCTTCCATCACGATCACGGAATAGTATTTTTGAATTTTAATAAAATATGGACGTCTTAAACAATTTGAACGACGCAGAAGCTGTCAGTCTATTGTAACACACATATTTTTAATAGTGACTAGATATACTTTCATCAGTCGACTGATATCATATTAAATCTTTAAAAAAAACTTAGATCTTGATAAGGTGCACTCGAATCCATAGGCGCAATATACTTATAGATAAGTATAATATAATAGATAGGCAACTTCCACGTTAAAAAAAATGACATGGGCCACGGCGCTCCCGGTGGTTGGTATATGTAACTATCCAATATCCAGGGGGTTCTCTTACTATTTATTTCAAGAGACCTCATTTCTTTAAAATTAAATGTAATTTAAATTTATGTTATAGTGATAAAGCCTATTAAGCACAACAAATAATTAAAAACAAAACTATTCAAATAAATTTTTACATTTATTGTAAAATATAAAAAATATAAAATAAGTACAGTAGAACTCCAATTATCCGGACTAATTAATGTCAAGGGTGGTCCGGATAAGCAAATATCCGGATGATTGACATATGATATATCAAAAGTTATTTACTCACGTAACCATAAACAAATATGTAATTTTATTAGATATTCAACTGAAACAAAATAAGCTTTAATTAAAGTACATACGTGACATAATTTAAAACCAAAAAAAAAGCTGACTTGGCACATAATTTATTTTATTTTGAAAAATGATGATATTTTAGTTTGCTTCATAGTTGACTTTCTCTTTAGAGCAGCTAGGTCTCTCAATCTTCTTAATTGCAACAATTGAGTGGTGTTTGATTCTTCTTGTCTCTCAAACCATTTAAACGCCAAATCCAATGCATCAAAAGCTTCAGAATGAGACGGCCCATTTTCACCTTCAGTCAAATCGTCAGTTTCATTTTCCTCTTCTTCAGTTTCATCTTTTTCAAATAAGTTACGAACTATTTCATCATCCGAAAGTATTTGATATCCAGGATCATTTGTATCCATAAGCAACCACTCACTTATAATATTCTCTTCATCACAATCGCTAAATACGTGAACTTGGCTTATACACTCTTGTATTTCAGCTATTTCAACATTTGGTTCCACATTTTGGGTATCTTCAACTTGCTTCAGTAACTTATTCCATGACCTTTCTAAAGTACAATTTTGTACACATTTCCGTGCTCCAACAAGCATGTAGCAGCAATCCTTCAGATTCATTTTTTTATAAAAAGATAAAAATGATTCCTCGTCATTTTGGTTATCTAATAGTAAGCGACGCATTAATTCTTTTCTGTACAGTCTTTTCAATGTTTCTATAACACTCTGGTCCATAGGTTGAATCAGAGAAGTAACATTGGGAGGAAAAAATTTTACTTCAAATTTATCATTTATGGCATTTAAAATTTCTGTTGAAGGGTGGGATGGAGCGTTATCTAACAAAAGTAAAACTATGCCTTCTTTTCCTATATTTTGCTGAAATTGTTTCACTTCAGGAACAAATGTGTGTTGAAACCATTCTATGAACAAATCGGCGTTCATCCATGCATTTTTTTGACTTTTGTACGTCAATGGAATTTTCACATTTTTAAAGCAACGTGGATTTTTAGACTTTCCAATCAAAAGTAACGGAATTTTATGAGTACCGGTAGCATTTGCGCATACCATAACTATTACTCGGTCTTTACTTAATTTGTATCCTGGAGCTGCTGCCTCACGTTGAGACACCAAGGACTTCGATGCTAAAGCTTTCCAGTTGAGGCCCGTTTCATCTGCATTGTAGATGAAATCCATGTCAAATTTGTTTTCTTTGATGTATTTCTGGACATTATGAGAAAACGATTCTGCTGCAGTGGTATTTGCACTCAACTTTTCTCCATGAATCTCAATTTGTCGAATCCCATGACGTGATTTAAAGTTTCTCATCCATCCACTACTTGCCACAAATGATGAATCCCCTCCAAGTTTTTTATTAAAATATAATGCTTTTTCACACAATAAAAGACCTGATATAGGCAGTCCAGATGCTCTATTTTGCATAAACCAAGTAAACACAGCATCTTCTAATAATTCTGTTTTAGGGTTTTCAGTTCCGCACGGCAAGTCGTCCGTAGCATACGTCTGTTGGCCGTCGTGCACGTACACTATCGCCTTTCGCTTATCGCTTCATTAAAATTAAAATTAATGAGCACTAAATCGAACCGTATTATTCAGTATAATTATCATCGTATATTACCACACGCTTAAACATAAACACAATCTAATCCGCCACCACCGCCGTTAAATCGGCTGTAGGCCGTTACCTGCAACTTATCAATTACTGCACCATGCAACGAAACAACCCAGACACTATTAAACTTAAAAACAAACCGAAATTATCTCCGGTAATTATCACAAAAACTATTTCTCACAAGACGCAGGACGTAACTTCTCCGTCTGCCACCTCAGATAACGACCAAGAATGGAATACCGTCGACAACAACAAACGCATTAGGTCACCTAATAACGCTACCTCACCTTGCACAAAAAAAACAAACGAGCCGTCAAATTTATCCTCGCCAAACCGCTATTCTCTACTCAACATCGAAGAAGATAATATGGATCTGGATACTAACACAGAAATCAACGAGTCACCTCCACCACCACCTCCTCCTCCACCAATTTTCTTAACATCTCCGATTAATTTCATTACTCTGTGTAAAAACCTGGAAAAAATAACGAAAACCGAGGGTTTCCTTTACAAGTCCAGCTCAAAAAATATAAAGATAAACCTTCACTCAGCCAGTTCTTACCGTCCCGCTATATCATTGTTCAACGAGAACAAACTTGAATACCACACGTACCAGACACACGAAGACAAATCTTACAGAGTCGTTATTAGAAATCTGCATCATACAATCCCTACTGATTACATTAAAGAAGAAATTGAAAAACATGGTTTTATGGTAAAAAACGTCACTAACATCCTAAAATCTCAATCAAAAGAACCTCTTCCACTATTCTTTGTAGACCTAAACCCATCTCCCAACAACCAAGACATCTTCAAGATAAATAATATATGTTTCACTAAAGTCAAATTCGAAGCCCCACACATCAGATGAGATGTAGTCCAATGCAGTCGCTGTCAACAGTACGGCCACACTAAATCATATTGCAATCACCAGCCTAAATGCGTCCGATGTGGCGAAAACCATACCTCGGATCAATGCTCCAAATCCAAGGACCTACCTGCAAAATGCGCACTTTGCAGCAAGGCCCACCCGGCAAACTACAGAGGATGCACTGTCCACAAAGACCTCCAACGTTTCCGTAAAAAACAACAACCGATCACCATCTCAAGACCGACAACAGAAAACTCCGACACACCTCTAGTCCAACCCAACAACCAAGTCCAATCCATCAACCAACCTCCTCCAGGAGCACCACATTTTATCAATGCTTCCACAAGATCTCTAAATGAATCCAGCGACACCCAGCATTTGTCATTCTCTCGAGTGGTTAAAGGTAATAAATCAAATTAGCACATAAACGACCCACCCTCCGACCAACTATTCACAAACCAACTTACAACTTTCATATCCGAGTTTAAATCTCTAATCTCTCCCCTAATAACCCTTCTTACCTCACTAATAAATAAATTAAGTACCAACAATGGAAACTAACTTTAAACTTAGATTACTCACATACTCGCATTACACCCCATAAACTTGAACTTCAGGCAGCCCTCAATATCCATAACATAGACATAGCAATGATATCCGAATCTCACCTAACCCCGACAAAGTCTATTAAAATTCTTGGATACAAAGTTTATCAAAGTAATCACCCTGACTCCACTGCCCACGCTGGATCGGTGATCCTAGTTAAAAATAATTTAACCCACTCCCTACTTCCTTTTATAAGTGAAACATATCTCCAAGCATCAAGCGTCCAAGTTTCTGTCAACAAACATTTTAATCTGTCTTTCTCCTCCATCTACTGCCCTCCAGGACCTAAAATTAACTCTAACAATTTCAAAAATTACTTCGAATCTCTAGGTAAGTACTTCATTGTCGCCGGAGACATCAACGCCAAACACTCTTCTTGGAGTTGCCTCTCAACCAACCCTAGAGGCAGAGTCCTTTATAACTCAACAAATAACTCCAATATAAAAATATTACCACCCTCTAACCCCACCTATTGGCCAACACATCAAAACTGTCGCCCAGATATACTGGATATCTTCATCGCGAGAATACCAAGTAACTATACTACTAATATCTCCAACACAAACGACCTGTCATCCGACCACTCACCAATCATACTCGACCTCGAAATTCCCTGTTCAAACTCTTCTACAACTCCTCAAAATCTTGGAAAAATAGATTGGCCTACCTTCCAACAACTCATTGAAACTCGCACACTACTCAACCATTCCTTAAAATCAAGCGAAGACATTGACAGCACTATCCAAAAGCTCACTTCAGATATCCAGGAATGCATTCACCTAGCAACAACACAAAGCACAATTTACTCCAATAACCTACTTCCAAATCATATAAAACATCTTCTCCGTGAAAAACGAAAAGCAAGATCCTGGTAGCAAAGGCACAAATATCCCATCGACAAACACACCTACAACCAACTAAATAATAAACTAAGGAAAGCACTCCAACATCATAACTCCACTACCTATCAACAATTTATCCAAAACCTAACAACTGATAACCTTTGTCTCTGGAAAACGACCAAAAAAATCCTAAAAACTATCTCAACTTCCTCTCCCCTCCGTAAATAACTCATGGGTGGTCTCTGACATAGAAAAAGCAAACCTATTTGGCCAACATCTATCCCAAACCTTTACCCCACATGACATAACTCTAAATCCCGCTCAAAGCCAAATTGTCACACATTCCTTAGAGTCTACATTACCCGTCTCACTACCAGCCAAACACACGAGTCACGGCGAAATCGAATTCATTATAAAAAAACTCCATAACAGAAAAGCCCCTGGGTTTGACCGAATTACAAATCGGATTGCCAAAAACCTACCCAAAAAAGTAATCATATTACTTTCCCAAATATATAACGCAATGCTGCGTTTATCCTATTTCCCCCTTACCTGGAAATTCTCAGAGATAATAATGATCCCAAAACCCAACAAACCTCCTGAAAAAGTAACCTCTTATCGCCCTATAAGCCTACTCTCAACATTATCTAAAGTATTCGAAAAAATCCTATTAACCTCTTCATGCACGACTTTTTAGATTTTCAAAAAAAAAATCTCCTATATAGAATTTGGGCCATAAATAATGAGAAAAATAGTTAAAAAAATCTAGGACCAACCCTTATGTCGTGAAGATAGATTACAACCCCGTTATCATATGATACCTCTGTGCATATTTGGAACAACTTTTTTTTTAAATGCATTTTTATAATTAATACATTTTAAATTTTGACAAATTAAAATTATTAAATACACATTAACTATATACTTAAGTTAAATATATTGGGTAGGAGGGGGACATGCCCCCTGGAATATCTAGGATATCTACAACTTGAATAACTATAAAGATGTTTGTATATTTAATGTAATCCAAACATAAAATAATAACAATTTGTATGAAATAAAAACAATATTTTCACAGCTTTTGAACATACCCTGTATAAAATAAAAATTAAATCTTTCACAGCTTGTGATTATAAATAGATTAAGAATAATAGTAATACAATTAATATATGCATAAAATAAAAAATATGTTACTAACAAAATAAAAATAAATGAAAAACTTCTTTCATACTCTGTATAAAATTAAAATAATAACTTGTAATATTTCTTATGAAGATAATATAATAAGAAAAATAGTAAACAATAACTAAATTGCACAAAATAAACATAAAAACAATACTAAATGTTACCCAACAAATATCAAAACAAAGTAAAAAAAAAAATATTATAGGTCATTCTTTATTTTCTATGGAAGTCTTCCATGCACTCTGGACAAACTGGAGTATCACATTTTTTACAAATATATCTAGTTCTTGATTTGCAATATAAATTATGACACTTAGAAGCTTGAGCTTTTGTCGTTTTACCAGGATAATGTTCCTTACAATCATATCTTATTTCTGAAACAACAATGGAAACATTTTTTTTTTTTTTGGTGGATCAGATTGTAAGGAAGGCCTGCCTCTTTTTGGTGTATCACATTTTCCTATTTGGAGCATGGTCCAAACAATTGATGCATTAAACTGAAGAAGTGGTATATTTTGACAATTTTCTTTGTATATTATCCATGAGTTAATTATACTAATATTCAAAAAATGAAAAAAAATCCTCAAGTACCATTTTTTGTTCTTGAATCCATGAGGGTAATGAGCAATCATTCTATCCATGAGGTCCACACCCCCCATGAATTTATTGTACTCCTGTATAGTAAATGGACGAGTGACTTCAATTTTTTTCTTTTCCTTCCTATCATAACGTGAAGTTATATCTTCAGGACTAGCCCCAGCATATGTCGATATAGTATGTACTAGTTTAGTATCTTTCCATCGTACAACAGTCAGATTGTCATCAGATGTGGCTATTGAACAGTTACCTCTTTCTAACAATTTATCTTTGACTAGGTAATTTTCAATTCCAGTTACTCTATTCAATCTTAGAGTACCAAGGACATGTATGTTTAGAGACTTTAATTTTCTTAATAGTGGAACAGTAGTAAACAAGTTATCCATAAAAAGTTTATGGTTTTCACCATGTATTGAATGACACAATTTCAAAACTGTATCACCTATTGGACCAAAAAGTGATTTTTTGTCTTTCGAGGCACCTTGATATAGCTCAAAACAATGTACATATCCATTGGTTCCGGCTTGAACCCAAATTTTAAATCCCCATTTTTTAGGCTTTGATTTTAAGTATTGTTTTAATGAACTCCTACCCTTAAAAGGAACCATCATTTCATCAATGGCTATATTTTGACTAGTTGATATAGCTGAATGAAAAGAATTGTGTAAAATGTCTAAAACAGGTCTAATTTTCCAAAATTTATCAGTTACTACTTGAGGTTTTTCATAATTGTCTACAAAATGAATAAACCTTTTAATTTCGGCAAACCGGTTACAAGTCATAGCATCAGCAATAAGGTTCATTCTCAACCCCTCTTGAGAAGACCAATACATTCTTACATTTGGGTATTTTATATATGTCATTGCTATGTTGATTGCAAACAACACTTTCAATTCTTTTATAGATAAGTTGAAATTTTCTTTTCCATTTTGAACAGCATATTTTATTGTTTCAGTTCTTATTTTTTCAAAAAGAGATTCAGTGAATAATTGTATAAAAACAGAATAAGGAGTAGTTTCTTTTACATTTATATTAATTAATTTATTGCCAGTAAAAGTAGGTATGGAGTTTGTATGATTATTATCCCTACCAGGAAACCATTTTGTCTGTTTTGTATTTTTTTTCTTGACAGGTAAACAATTATGTTTATTATTGTTAATTTTTAGTAAAGTAGATTTTTTAAACTTAGTTTTACTTTTAGAATCGGTTGATGGAGTTTTTCTTTTTTTATTTGTTAGTGACTGAGTGGCTATAGGATTTAGAATTTGGTTAGATGTTTGTGTGGGTGAGACTAAATTGTTTTGAGTAGCAACATCAGATTTTGGTATAGTTTGTTTGCTAACATTACTATCTGTTTGTGTTTGGAGTATTATGTTATCAAAAAAACTATCAAAATCATGTACATCATTTTGTCGATTATTACAAAGCCATCAGGCTCATTAGAAGGATTATTATTTTCAAACCTTATATTATTGTCCATATCCCCTAAGAAGTTAATAAATAAAGAAGGCAATAAATTTAATTTTTCAATATTATCTTCCTGGTCATCATTTTTGTTTTTATTATTCTCAGCATCACTATCATCGTCTTCACTATCACAAAAGCTGACTTCTGAGTCACTTGGTATTTCAAAGTCCAAGAACAACTCAATTTCATCGTCTTTCAACTTCTCCATTTATTATTACTAAAATAAAAACAAATGTTATATTACCTAGGTAATATTTTTTGTTAGTATAGTTGTAGGTACCAATTAAGCACAGTTGTATCAAATGATACCGAGTATATTACCTCACAATAATAGATGTCAACGATCAAAATTGACTCTTACATGTACTTTTACGTGTACCTTATACAAAAACAAACCTAAAAAATATTTTTTGATGTAGCTAAAATATTTTAACGATGAGATATAACAACAGTTTTGTCGGTATATTTTGCGTATTATCAATACAGGAGGTTATCACACATGTGACTAAAAATTCTCATATAGTATGAACATAGGAACGAATATTATGAGACGGTTGTTATCAAGTGTATCATATGATATCTTTATGCACAAATGGATCAAAAATATTTAACAGCTGCTTTATAAGCGGTTTAAATTAGTTGCGGTATCATATGATACCTACATGCACGAAGAGACTCATACCACTAGCTATTTCAACAAAAAATATCCCTGACACTCAATTTGGATTCAGACCCAATCACTCTACTATTCATCAACTCCACAGAGTAGTAGACACTATCTCAGTTTCTCTAGAGAAAAAACATTACTGTGCTGCCGTCTTTCTTGCGTCGCACAAGCGTTTGATAGGGTATGGTTTGATGGCCTACTATTCAAACTTAAAAAAATTCTGCCTGCGCCTTACTTTCTATTGGTTAAATCATATTTGAGCGATCGTACATTCGTCGTACGCCAGAACTCGAGCCGCTCAAACTATTTCAATATCTTAGCCGGAGTTCCCCAAGGCAGCGATATTGCTCCTTTTCTGTATAATATCTTTACGCACGACATCCCTAAAACTTCCTTTACTGAACTCGGTTCCTACGCGGACGATACGGCAATTGTGGCCTCCAATGAAAACCCAAACACAGTTTCTAATATGTTACAAAGACACCTTAACATAATTGACCTCTGGACAAAAAGATGGAAGATCAAAATCAAGGAAACCAAGTCCTCCTTCATAACATTCACCCTAAAAAAAGGATCTTGCCCCGTAGTCACATTAAACAGCATCCCAATCCCTTCCTAATCTGAAGTAAAATATCTTGGCCTCATCCTCGACAGTAAACTTACCTGGAATCCCCACCTAAAAGCCAAACGAAAAGCCCTTAATACCCGACTCCACCTCCTTAGACCCTTACTGAAATCCAAAACGAACATCAACACCAAACTTTTAATTTATAAGTCACTACTCAGGCCACTATGGACTTATGGCATCCAATTATGGGGTGCCGCTAAACCCTCAAACACCCGTACAATCCAAGCCTTTCAGTCAATATGCCTTCGCCTAGTTGCATCAGCACCTTGGTACTTAACCAACAATAACCTCCACAAAGATCTCAGAATCCAAAATCTTAACCAAATCTCCAAACTATATTACACCAGACTCCTCAACAAATTTCAACAGCACACAAATCCACTAATCTCTAAATTATCACCTAACACACTCCCTGGTAACCCGCGCCGTAGACTAAAAAGGCAATGGTGTAGACATCTTCTTTAATAAGTGCTGGAGGTCGCTACCAGATAACACCTCCAAACCTCAAATTAATTACTTATTTATTATCTGATATTATATACATATATATATATTTTTTTTCTCTCTTCTCTCTCTCTTTTCATTGTTATTCATGACACATAGGGTGTTACAACTGGGTATCTTCCCTAATCTAATTACCCATATTAATTTGTTTACTTGTCACTCACCAAACCTACTTATTGTACAAAAACCATGTATAAGAACCGTTCGCATCATCGAGATTATTCACGTACCTGGTGATAGAGTCCGCATTTTTTTTTATGTCTGAAATAATGGATGTTCCAACACCATGCTTTTCGCGCAATGATATCTACTTTTTCTTTCATAGTAAGCACTACACGTTTTCTGTTTGACGACATTGTAACACGACAATTCACTATTTATGTACTATTGTACTATACCGTGCGACGATTATACAATAACTGACTTACTAAGAATAATATCTATGTATGTGTGGTAATATTGTAAAATGTTATATGTATATGTATTTTATTATGGATAATTTTTAATATACCTACGTTGGAATGACGGATATTATTAAGAATAATATATATGTAGTACCTATTCTTTATCTAATCTAAAAACGATTATGAAACACGTGTATGAATAACGGCAAGTGCCGTATTTTTCTCGTCCGGTTAATTGGACATTCGGATAATTGGAGTTCTACTGTATTCACACAATATAAGTAAATAGCATTAAGTACACAGTATTATAATATAATAAATTATAAATATAATAATTCAAGCTTAATTAAATGTAAAAATATTAAATAAAATAGTTTATCACATATTTTCAATATTGTTCAAGAAACATTAATAATAATATACAAAATATAGTTTAACCCAATTTACTATTTTAACTACTAGTATCGGTGTATTGGAGTTTCTAGTCATTTTTGTATTAACACAAATTTACAATTTATATACATAAATACTATATATATGCAAAACTTTGAAAATGCTTGAACGAGGTAAGTCGGGGAGCTGTCCCGTCTGCCTCCCACATATGTATTAATATTTGATACTGTCAATAAATGATGGCGGTGCCTCGGAAGCAATGGGAACGGTATGGTCAGCCCTAGTAATTGGTATGGTCAGAACAATATAAATTGCTTAAATCAAATTTTGCTGAAAGATTATTTAATAGAGTAAATTTAATTTGTTGATGGTGACATATTGAAGGTAATACATTATTTATGTAAGTAATAATATTATTAATTAAGGACCGAAATGAAGTAGAAGGATATTTTAAACTAAGTTTAGTAGGCTGGTATTCTCTAACTGATATTAGCTGATGTTCTGTTGATAATTGATCAGTACACATTATTTTTAAACATTTTTTACAATCTTTTAAGACATCAGCATTTAATTTTTTTATTATGAAGCCCGATATATAGGTATGTGTCAATTGCCTTAAATATTCAGTATTATCACTGAGAATTGGTAGAGAAGGTCTGGGTAAATCAGCCGTTAAAGTTTGTTGGGTATAATTTATGTCATGTTGAGAACAAAATAAATTTTTATAATTTGTCAAAGTACCCTCAGTAAGATCTTCCTCACAGTTAGCTCCAGGTGAATGAGTTGATACCAAATTGTTGAGCATTAAAGTTTTATAGGATTGAATGAATGATGCACAAGTGGGATTAGTACAACCAAGACTTCTGACTGCTCCAAAAAAATTTTCCAGCGGATCTTGATTTAAGTTTCTGGGCAACAATGACTTCAATCCTTTTACATTTAGCACTTTTGATAGATATTGGAATCCTTTAAAAAATTATTATTAGTAGATTGCTGACTAACTGTACTAATTAATTACCTCTAATAGTGGTCATCCAGTTTCTTAATGTTGGAACACTTAACAGTTTTCATATTTTTCCCACAAACTTCGTTGTAGATAAAATTGCTAGACTTTTTCCCATAGTTGATGGTGAACAGAATTTGTCTTAACTGCAGTTCTATAAATTTTGCCGTCAACTACTTTCTCAAAAAAACCGTTCATTGAATCAAACAACTTATCAACAAATAATAGAAGTGTTGCAGTACCTATCAATAGCATCAGAATCAATAATATTTTGAGCTGTAAACAAAAATACCATAAATGTACACAATAGTTATTATTTAATTGTAATAAATATTACTCACCAGCAAGAAAATTCATAGCTGCTGACACACGATGACTGAATATCTGTGTGGCACATTTCACCTTCATTTTAGATATATTTTTAGGAATAACATGTTTATCTGACAAACGAGGAAGCATTTTTGAATCAGGAATAGCACTGTCCGTATTGTACAACTGTACAATGTGCTCCCACTTGTCTGTTCTTTGTACACCATCAATTGTAAACTTAAGGTCTTTAGTTAACAAGAGATGCCGTCTGGACCGTTAGAATTATTATTTTTTAGTGATACAAGTGCAGAAAGAACGTCATCAAGACTTAAGTGGCAGTTTGATGGTAGATTATATGGGTATAAATTATCTAAATGGGTACTAGATAGGGAGGGGAGAGGATACTTGAAAACAGATAGGAAATATTAAGAGAATAGATTTGCTGAATCAACGGGGGAAGAGGCTGATTCGTCATGGAGATGAACAGTGGATGGGATTGGAGGGTTAGATTTTAAATCTTGAGTAAATTTCCAGAAGTGGGAAGGATTGGTCGAGATGGCATTTTCGGGGTTTTTTTTTATGAAAAGTGAATAATCAAGTTTTGACTGACGTTTACATTTGGCACGCAGTTGAGAGAATATCGTATAGTCATGAGCAACTTTGGAATGTTTGAAGGTTATGTGAGTGGGTTGAATTTGGGTTTGAAGGCGATGAGCACTCGAACAGCAGGCTCGGAGCAGAATAACAGGTGCAGGTGAAGTTGCGAAAAAAACAACGTGGTAGAAAGCGTCCAAGAAGGTGAGAAGGTTGGAAAGTAGTTAAATTACAACAAAGAATGAGGCACACCTTACGTGTCTGTCATCACAATGATGATCTTGAATTTTTTTTTACATTTTTGTTTGAACATAGGTAAGTGAATTCAACATTATTATAAAAGTCACATAAGTATATAACTTCGTTTAAAGTATTTAACTATATTTTACTACTTAAATTTATGTGTATTTGATGATTTAAATTTATATTGTACGTTAGCCTTTAAGGGCACTGTGTGAAGGGGTTCGGTCAGACAGTGATCACCCAAATTATGTTCTCACAAACATTATAGTAAATTTTGTATTTTATAATAAACGTGTATGTATGCTAATGTATCTAATAGTTCAATTAAGTACGAATTATATACGTACATGAATTTGTCAATGTTTGATGAAATATGTGACTAGACACTATATTTTCAATCTTTTACAGTCAACAGTCATTGTTACTTGTTAGGATTACAAAGATGGGGTTACCTTAAGGACTTTCGGTGAAGAAAATATGAGAGAAGCTCTACAATTAGTATTAGGGGGTTCGATTAGTTAATGACATTTATGAAGACATCCACAGCTTAGTAATGGTTCTCGTATATAAAACTTAGACAAGAAACGGTCTTTAATATCTAGCGAAACCACAGCCGGGGATCGCCAGCGTGACGGTTAGGTTCCGTGTCCGCTACAGACCGGGTCGCCAGCGTGACGGTTTAGGTACCGTGTCCGCTATAGACTTCGGATTATTCAGGGTCCTCCCAGAACATCCGCCAGATTATCGATAGATAAGATCCGAGACGCGGCTGTCTCGGTCCGTGCTCCGGGTTCTCCGGGGTTCGGTCCGACGACAGTCGCGTCGGTCGTGGCCCGTCTTGGCCCCGTGGTAACGCCGCGGGTACGATGCGGGTCGATGGTGCGTTCGCGCTGCCGTCCGAACATTGCAAGGTTCGGGCGGTTGGTGTGTCGTGCTAGCGGTTAGTGGCGGGGTCGATGACGGGCGGCGTCTTAGGATCGTGTAGCTTTCGCTGCGTACGCGGTTTGGGCGATGCGTCCGAAGCAGGTGGCTTCTGACGGTAAACTATAAATTTATTATATGCTTGTCTCGATTACGGCGGGGCGCTCGGCCCGGTGTCAGCCGACCGGTCGCCCCGCCGAGTAGGAGATAACTCAGAACGATTATAGCAAATACTCGAAGATAAACCGAATCCGCGCGTCTGAGCTGCTGTGGGCGGCTCCAGCGCGCGGTGCTGACTTCGGAACGCAGACGTTAGGGCTGTGTCGGTACGCATCCGTCGCCGCTTCCGGCGTGGTGGGGGATGTGCGGTTTATACTCTGCGCAGAGGGGACTGACCCGGCGGAATCGCTCCTGGCGGTTTCGTCGGGTCTTTCTCTTTAGGCCTTTTTGCTGTACCACTACGCGCTCACTTGGAATAATTGGACCTCGGTCCGATGCTCTCGGTGAGTAGCGGTGGTGCATCGAGGGGTCACGCACCCTGGTTTCAGACACGACTGACCCTTGGTCTCGCTGTGCCTTGTCATTCGTTGCGCTCGGTTCCGGGGTCGGAGAGGTCGGAATTGAAACCGAACTCAGTGCCGACCCAAGAAACCCATCTCCTATAATAAATAGGGCCCCACCGATGGATTAAATCGCATTGAAATTTCGATGACGAGGCGGAGTCTGGAATTTAAAACCTGGACTCTGAAAAACGGCTATCAAGTAGGATAGACGGGCCTTAAGGGCGCTAGACGGGGTTCACATTAATTTGTGGACCTTGGGGAGTAATGGGGAGCCTGCTCTCCGAAACTCATGAACTGGAAGTGGCCTTTATCAGCTGAACCAGGTTCGGTCCGGCAGCTGACACTGCCCCCGACTCGAGGAGGAAACTTGCAACTCAGATAACCTCTTCAGAGAAAAACACCAGGGAACTTAAATGATCCTCGGGTGACTTGATCGTGTAACGGAAAGTCAGAGAACCGCCTAGGGTCTCAAAAGTCTCTAGGGGGGGCTACCCCTGTTAATTTAACTATTAGTAGGGGTAGCAAGCGGATCTGGCTTTGGTTAGCTGGATCAGACGCGCTCGGCCCGTCATTTAATATGACGGACAACCGAGGGGTCCTACATCGGATCTGCCTTGCGGACGCACAAGGGCGAGGAGCATCCTTAATTGGATGTTCCAGACACCTCCTAAGCTCAGGTACTTAGCTATGAGAATAGGTTGGCACGAAGGAGGTAAAAATACCGTGTCTATAGGGATCCCCCCCCTGGGAAGGGCGGGGGTATGAATTCCTTATTATGTCAGAGGGGCGCAGTGACATAATGGACTAAATAGATCGTCCCCATCTCGTGGGAACTATATGGAAATGCAGATAAGGAAGGAAATGGTAAAAGACAGACAGGACAGTTGGTAGAGAGGAAGACGGGAGAGTCTCCTTTCGTTTTTGTTGGAAACTCTGTGGAGGAAACTCCGAAAAAGAAAAAGAAATGCTCGCCGAAATTTAAGCGAATAAAGAAGGTAGGACGGGACAAATTGTATATAGAGCCGGAGAATGAGGAGACGAGGAAACTTCTCCAAAAAACTTCGTTGGACTTACGTCCAGCAGGTGAGAAATCCTCGTATAAAAATACACGGGGTCGGGATCGAGGTCGACGATAACGGGGTCGCCGCGTTGATGGAGGAGCAGAATGAAGATTCTGTGAATCTGCCGGCGGGGTGGAACCGGGGCGTTTCCCTTATTCCGCGGAGAGCGAGGATAACGAGAAGGGGACGTGACGTCGAGTTCGAGGTTACTCCGGAGGTCGCTGGCGCGCTTGTGGGCACGGTAGTGTTCGTTGGGCTGTTGCGGTGTCGGGTGAGCCCCAGCATAGATGTGCGGAGATGCCACAGGTGTCAACGTTACGGACATGTTGGATCGCTCTGCAAGGCGCCGTCGGTGGTTTGCGGGCGCTGCTCGGGCCCCCATCTAGGGCTGTGTGATTTTTTTAATTAATCGAATATTTTAATCGATTATTCGATTAATCGATTATTTTTAAAGAATAATAAATAATCGAATAACCGATTTATCGATTATTCGATTAATATTCGGTTATTCGAATAATCGAATAATCGAATAACCAAGTTTTTAGTTTTTATTGTGTCAAAAATAGACACAATAAATATTATTTTTATTCGACTGCCGAGTATAAATAGATTCTAGATAAGAAAATCTTGCATGTTTCCGAGGGTCTAGTGGGTCTACCAATGGGAAATGGGCAATGTAACAATGAGATTTTATAAATAAACTGATGATGATTTATTAATGGCGATTTATATTTTATCGTTTACTTGTAATATTTTTTATTGACTTATTGTTTGCACAATCGTCGGACGTTAAACACTATTTGATAGCTAATTCATCTCCATTCTCTATCAGCATTCAGCACACGCGGAATTTAATAATAATACCTACTAATATATACAGAACAACGAAAGTAAGTACTTTTATATACTAACTTATACCTACTATTTAAAATTTACTACTTATATCTATATATAAAAATTTATTTATATACAATTCGTATAATTAAATATTAATTATTTATTTCATAAGTAATCATTATTCATTATTAGTTACTACCTACCAAGTTACCAACTAAAAAGTATTAAATATGAGTGAGGTATGGCAAGTTTTTAGCAAAGACGATACAGGACTTAAAGTAATATGCTTAATATGCAAAAAGAAATATGCAAATCCAGGATCAAGCACAACTAACATGTGGAATCATTTAAAATTAAAACACAAGACAAAATATATTGAACTTGATCGAATTCGAATGGAATTATTGGGAAGTGCGTTTGATCAAGACGTTTCCAATGTTTCCATTGACGAAGATGGGTAAGTAAAAACTTATAAGCTCTAATATAGTCCATGATTCGAGATAGTAAAATATTAGTTCAATATAAGTGTGATTTAAAGTACATACAAATTGTACTTATTTTTCACGTGTTCACGACTGTTGAGAGAGTTTTAAATTTTACCGAAATTAGTGCCATGTCGATATCATTTTTGAAATGTATGAACTTCTTTTTAATAATTGTATTTAAAGGTTAAGCAATACTAATTTTTGTTGCATTAAAATAATATTAAGTTTCAACTTACAACGTGAGTAATAATGTTAATATTAGCTGAATGCCTAAACACCCTAAGCTTAAGGATTTTATTTATTTTATAATGTGTACTGCACTGCTGTATCCTGCAGTAATGCAAATACTGTCTATTATATGTATAATGTATATATCAAATATTAAAAAAGTTATTATTATATAAAATTGCTACGAGCCTATAACATTGCTGCAAGTACCTATTTTATAAGGCTGAAGAAGTACATGTATTATAGGGGAAAGCGGGGTACTAATGTATGTGGTGCAAAATTGTATGATCGGAATATTATCAATAATTTAATATTGATATAATGGACGTAAGCTGAATACACCAGTTTGAAATGTTTTGTTTATATGTTGAATATAATAGTGCATATGTTTTGAAGTATTTGAACATCAGTACCTAGTTGATTAGTGAAATGGTATAATATTATGCTTAGATATTATTCTGTGCTATTAATTCTAAAAAATTGTTGGAATCGTAAAACTATTATAAATAATAATGATACCAAATTTACAGAATGTCTGATAGTATTTGTTAGAACATCATTGGAATATTAAAAATAATAACAACTGTTAGACTAAAAGATAATTACGAAAGTACCTAGGTACTTTTAACATGAGAATATAATATTTTGCTATTTTATTATTTAAAAATTTATTAAAATACGTTATTTGATTCTATAACTAGGTATTTATTATCTATATTATCTATATTAATTGCTACCATAAATAATCCATCCAAAACATTAAAATAAATAATAATACATTTTTTTCACAAAAATCATGTTATTTAAAAACCAAATTATTAGTTTCAAAACTATATTTAATATTTTTCCATCGCTATTATTTAAAGAGGAAACGAAAATCGACATATATATTACACAAAAACGTTTACATTTTTAAACTTAAAAACAAACACATAATATATAAATTAATTAATGAAAATCTGACTTACATTAAAATATGTAATAACAATACCACTAAACACCATATAATATTGGGTGATTCGTATAGTATGCTCACAATAATTTTTTTACGAATAATGAATTTATGTAAATTGTTATTTTTAAAATGTTTAATAAATTATTATATTAAAGAACCATATTTCAATTTTTAAATCATGTAAGAAGTTTACTGTTGTGAATTGTATTATTGCAAATTTTTTTCATTCATATGAGAATCAGCCTACTTTTATATAGTGTTAAGCAGATGATATTTTTGAAAATATCGAGATATCTAAATCAAAATTGGAACGATTAGTTTCGAAGTTATTTAAATGCAATTATTAAAAATAAAAATAGATGGCCTAATAACAAAATGTAAAATTGATACATTCATATTTTACAATAATAAAAATATATAATAATAGCTTAAAAATAAAATATACCTATATAGGTAATATTACTTTTTATACCTACTATGATTCAAAAAAAATTACAATTAATAATATTCATTTTACTTGTTATAATGTTTATGTAGGTATTTGTTATAAATATATTATAATTTATAGGTAATTATCTACAATTAATAATAATATTTATATCATTGAAAATAAAAATAAATATTATGTTTATTATTCAAACTGGATAAGAATATACAAAAATAATTGAGTACTTATATACATTATACATGCATTGTAACTTTAAATAATTTCTAAAAATCCCGCTGTCTTTATCTATTTTGAAAGATAAATGGTATTATAGGTATCATATGCATATTTTTTGTCATCACGTTTAAAAAAAAAATACAATTAACGTTTATACATTAGTTTACTAAAATATTATCAAAATTTGAAGGACTGATTTTCTTATGAAAAAATATTTATATAAATATTTAATTTTTTTTTTATTATTATCAATATTGATCCCTTTGCTCAGAAATTTTATTTTGTTAATTTAAATTAAAGATAAAAATGTCTAAATATCCATTTACCTATTTCATTATATTTTTATTAGGTCTGAAATTGAGGAAACAAATTCGTTACTCTCACAACCTTCTACTTCAAATTATTTACCAGAACTAGGTCAATCAGATTCAAGTATTTCTCTGCCTCATACTGCTACTGAGACTGACACCTCCTCAATTGCCACGATTCACAAGACAACTTCAACTAGTACTAGGCAAATGAAAATGACACAATTTACTCTGAATAAAAGTGCAAAAATAAAAATTGATAATGCCCTTGCCTATTTCATTGCAACAAATATGATGCCATACAGTTTAGTGGAAAAGGAGGGATTCAAACTATTTGTAAATGCGTTAAATCCTAGCTTCAAACTACCAGGCCGAAAAACTCTAAAGGAATCGCGAATTCCGTCTATGTACAGTGAAACACGTAACATTATAGGAAATATAATTAAGAATGCCAATTTTTTTACTTTCACTACAGACTGCTGGACTTTAAGTTCAAACCAACCGTTTATTAGTCTCACGTGCCATTTCATCAATGCTAATTTTAAATTAAATTCAGCCTGTTTAGGTTGCATTGAACTTTCAGAAGACCATACTGGTGAGAATATAGCTGATGTAGTTCAAATGTTGTTTTTAGATTATGAGGTACCAGATTGGAAAATATGTTCAGTAGTGACTGATTATGGATCTAATATGCTAAAGGCTATACGCAATTTAAATATACCACATGTTGCTTGTTTTGGTCATGCTCTTAACACAGCAGTTTCACGTATTTTTAATATGGACGAGATAAAAGATGTAATCCATAAAATCAAATCAATTCACAATATATTTGCTCATAGTTGGAAGGCTGTTCGAGAAATAAGAATAGTCCAAGAGAAATTTAGCTTACCAAAAAAAAAATTTCCATCTTACTCAAAAACGCGTTGGTGGTCGATGTTGGAATTAATTAAGGTTATTATTGAGCAAGAACTTGGACTCACAAGGTTTTTACGGACGTATCAAAATGGTGTATATAGAAATTTATCTCTCCAAGAATCAGATATAATCATGTTAAAAAACCTAAGTTGTATTATACAGCCAATCCGGGAAATAACTGATAATTTAGCTGACGATTCATATGTCACAGGTTCTGCTATACTACCAGTTAAAATCAAAGCTAAAATCAAAATTATCTAAAATAACAGAACAAAATGAAAGTGGAGATACGGACATCAATGGAAAACAAATTAAACACATGTACACGACTATTATTGGGATTCTAGATCAATGTTATCAAAATAACACATTGTTAATTATATGTGCCGTATTAGATCCTAGGTTTAAAATCGAGTATATTATGTATGATGAATTATCTGTTTTAAAGAAAACCATCGGAGAATTTTGTGAAACAACATACGAGAGTATCGAAAGTAATAGTTACGTCAACAATACTGCTAATCAACTGGCATCGCAAAAAAAAACAAAAACCGGATTGTCAGTAATTTTTGGTACCCCTGAAAATAATAGTATGGATAATTTTCAAGTAAGAATGTGAATACCTATAAATTACTTTAATTTATTATTAATACTTTTTAATTGTATCATTATAGGAAGTTCCATTAAGCCAAAAAATAAAAAATGAATTGGACTTATACATTAACAATCCAAAAATCGGTGTTGAACAAGATACACTAGATTGGTGGAACATAAACAAAACAACTTACCCTATTATGTTCATTTCAGCAAAAAAAGTTATGACCGTTCAAGCTACAAGCGTTGCGTCTGAACGTATTTTTAGTAAAGGGGGCTGTGTATTAACTGATCATAGATCATCGTTAACTAACGAACATGCCAGCCAGCTAATTTTTTTAACGATGAATAAGGACTATATAGCTAAACCAGCGTTTTAAATATTATTTTATTTGTATATATCTTTAAGTTTAAGACTGACCCTTAAGGTAAACGGCAGTTAATTTTTGTACCACTAGTTTATTTTATGTTTTTAATGAATAAAGCGTTTAAACCAGACTATATATTTGATTACTCATATTACTATTATTAGAACACTAAATATATTGTGTAGTATCAATATGGTTATTCGATTGCAAATAATACAACGATTATTCGGTTAATCGATTAATCGGTAATTCGAATAGTCAATTACTATTCGAATATTCCTCATCTCGATTAATAATCGTAATACTCTCAGATTATTCGATTAATCGGTTATAATCGAACATTTTATTAATATTCGATTATTGTCAGAAAAATAATAATCGCGCAGTCCTACCCCCATCACGCTGTGCAGTGTGCCGCGCGTCCGGCAGAACAGAGGTGTGCTTGTTGCGCCTCCAGTGGCTGGGCGTGGGACCACGCCTTCGGAGACACCACGAAGTGTCGAACGTGGGAGGTAAATTTCCGGCGGGAAGCCCGGAAATTTAGATGGGCTGTGTGAGAGTAGGACAGGTGACGGGGGAAACTGGCAACAGATGATCTGCTGTCCGAGGTTAGGGAGAGAGGTCTGGATGTTGTGTTAATCCAGGAGCCCCACGTGACGAAGAGTGGAACGTTTGCTAGTCTCGGCAAACCTCCGCTAAGACTCATAACGGGCAACTTACCGGGAGAGAAACCAGCGGCTGCAGTGTTGGTGGTGAACCCTTTATTGGGGGCGACACTTATCGCGCAGTTTAGCGGGACTTACACGGTAATAGTGGAAATCCAAAGCGGGAACCGGAGCCTCCATGTGGGCAGCACGTACTTCCAATTCTCTGAGAGAACTGAACTCCATGTCGAAAGGCTGGAGAAAGTGATCCGTGAGTTGGGCGGTGCGGACTGGATCATAGGGGGTGACGTCAACGCCAGGTCTACCCTATGGAATGACACACATACGGACGTGAAAAGTGAAACGGTAGGCGACATGATAATGGCCGGGGACATGATCTGCTGTAATGTTGGTTCAACACCTACCTTCTATACTAGTATGGGATCCGCGATACTTGATCTGACGCTTGCGTCGGTAAAAGCCGCGGTGAAAGTATCAGGTTAGAGGGTGGTCAAGGACGCAATATCCAGTGATCATCGGCTAATATTATTCGACTATGATTGGGATGAGGAAGAGACGACGACTAGTACGAGTAAAAGGTTCAATGTCCAGAAAGCCGACTGGGACATATTTCGTCAAAGGCTGGCAGAGAGACTGTTTGACGGTCAATCTAGCTGGCTGGAGGGAGATATCGATTCCAGAGCGGATAACCTAACCTCGGCAATTAGTGGCGCGTGTAAGAAGTCGATGCCGTACGTGAGGGCGCGGGCGTTTGGGGCTCCTTCGTGGTTCACGGAGAGACTCGATACGCAGAGGCGGCTCATTAGGCGGATAAGACGGAAAATTCGCAGGTCACGGGCCGAGAGATGCGAGGAAAGGACAGCCGCATTAGAGGAAGTCTATAGAAGGGAAAGAAATAAGTATACCGGAGGAAGGAGGAAAAAACAGATGCGGACCTGGTTAGGTTAGGTTAGGTTAGGACCTAACCGGACCTGCCACGTTTGAAGACGTTACAGCGTTGTGTTCACGGACTTCCATCTCCACCATCCTCTGGAAGACGTTTGCGGAGACCTCGGCACCAAACCTCTTACTCAAGAGCTTCACAAACTTCTGGTACTATTTGGCTTCTGGTTTGTTTTTGATGTTTTAAAAAAATATTGCAAACTAGAGTAAGGATCACCTGTTACTAAAAAGCGTAATGTTAATGCCGCCCTTTCTTGAATACTTATTGATTTTCTCATAAAAAGTATCCTGTTTAGCAATTTTTGGACCAATCATATTTATCAATACTCAAAATAAGTAAGTGCATTTTCGTAAAGTGTTTATACTTTAAACTAATTTCTCGAAATTTTAAATCAGTTAACAGTTATTTTCAGGATCCTCGTTTCTTCGTAACTACAATTGTGTCTGCCACCATCTTCTTTGTTTTAGTTGTTTTTGTTTAGTGATAAATGAATACATATATATATGCTGCAGCACTAATTTGCAAATTATTTATTGTTCAAAAATTAAAATTAAAACTAGAAGAACGTACTACTACTGCAAAGAACCACAGTAAAGTGAAGGTACACCACCAAGCCTGGCGGGACACTGCGCAAGAAAGCAGCATCACAACATCACAAAAACCTACTCACAAATAATAATTACGTAACATGTAACACAGAACTCAATTATGATACGGCGTTACGTTAGGCGCAAATGCTATAATTGTGTACGCGGCTTTATTGACTAGAATGAACCTTAATCGATTTTCACTTGATGTGACTGTGACTCACTTGCTAGACACTCAAATACGACTTTCAGATTCACTTTTTTCGCTTCGACATTTATAAAAGCACAAGACTGGGCAGTATCAACTCTCAAGCCAGTTGAATCGCACATTTCTCGACCATAAATTTGAATTTTAAATGTTCCCTCCTTTAAAGCGATACCGCGAAAGCGCCAGGATTTTTCAAAAATACTTATCACATCCTCCGACTTTAGAGGTTTGGCCGACCTACGGATGAGACTTTTAAATTTCAACGACTGTGTCTCCAAAATCAGTATCCCCTTTCGGCGAATAGCGGGGAGACGGGGGGTTTCCCCGAATGATGCTCGGAGAGCTAGTATTCTATAAATTATTAATTTGTTTATATATTGTATTAAGATTTATTGTTTAAAATCAAGTTAAGGTTCAATTTTTAAATCGTAATATTTACTTTATTTTACGAATAACAACAATGCTATAAATTGTGTACTATTTATGCACAATTAAGTATTGAAAGTCTAGACTGCTAATTTTATTCAAATTACGAGATTATGAACATTTTGTAAACGAATTTCATCTTCGAAATGTATATAGACATAGTGTACATATTATTGTATGTAAAATATTATTGATCTAAATTAAAAATATTGATCAATTTTGTTTTGTATAACTTAACTTGTATCTCAAATATATCAAATAACATTAAATGAAATCCATGGATCCATGACAATTGATAGTGGACAATAGATCGCTCGACAATTGATAGTATACGTTTGGTAGTGTCGTGATTTGTAATGTTTTTAATTCTGATTTTCCACTAATAAACTAACAAAGTTGTCAATAATTAAAATAATAGGAATAATAGGTTTTCAATAATTTAAAAAATAGTAGCTATACCTGATAAAAACAACGAATAAAATTTTGATTTTTCACAAATAAACTTAAACAAAGTTGTCTTTAATTAAAAATATAATATAATAGTACCTACCTAATAATAAAATCAAACTTGCAGTTGAAAATTATGTGCAACCCATCGTAAATAATCTTCTATACTTCTAGTATTATAAACACTGCATATATTTATAAGTTTTTTTGATCGATCATTGTTTTTTTTTTTATATGCGGCTGGTTGATTTCCTGCAACTAATTGTTCAACTTTCAATCGATTGACACGTTCTTCTTTTTGTAGTGCAGTAATAAATTAGATGGATGAATCGATGAATTCAACATTGGCGAAAAGCAGTTATGCCAGGCCTCCATTGAATTATTTGAGGCAAATCTGTTTCCACAAGAGAAAAACAGTTAATTGGAATACTAAATTTTGGTTCTCTACGATATAAATTTATTATTATTATTAAAAATAATCAATAAGTGGTGTTAAAAGCTCCTCAATGGTTGAAAAATAATTTGTCTCAATCACAGTTTCAAATGATTTAATACGTCTTCTTGAGGTAAGAAAGCTAAAGCTAGTAACATGCGGACATGCAGAGTGAATTTTGAGTCTTTCTTTATATTTTTTTGATAAACCAATTTCTTGGACATGTCGCCATACACACTGAGATAAGTGAAAAAACAACCATAAATAACCACATTCAGAAATTCACATTTCACTGCATCCATTGCTGCTTTTTTATAATTGATCATGACAGTATTTGGGTTAACATTCGGATTAATCGATGTAACTGCATGAAAAAATTGTTTGTGAGTTTATTCTCTTTTGTCAGCCAGTAAAGCATAAACAGAAAGAATCACTTTTGATATTTTACACTAAATAAAGTTAAAGTATGAACTTACTAATAATTTTAAAAAATATCGAAAATAAGTAGGCATACGAGTATATACTCGTAAGTACATAACTTCATAAGAAGGGTAAGTGTACGACTGCATAATACATCTGCAACAGTGTATGATAATAATAATATAGAAGTTCAGTGCACAACTGCGGTCCTAAATTTACGAATTAAAAAATTTACTAATTTTCAACGAATTTGTATGGATTCATTTGTTCCTCTTCGGTTATTATTTTCAAATTCATATAAAGCTCTTTGAGTTATTTCTTCTTCGTTTAAATCCTCTGTGATATTAATATCACAAATTTTTATGCGTAAGTAATTATATAAAATACATGTTGTTAATATTATTAGTTTTTTAGTTTGTTCTTTTAGTTAAATTGCACTTTTATTAACTGGCCATTTTTTTGTTAAGATACCAAATGCATTCTCAACAACGCGCCTTGCTCTACACAGTCTATAATTATATGTATCAAGTCTAATATAATTTCCTGATTATCAACGTTTAAAAGGTTTCAATAAATAACTTTTCAAAACAAAATCATCATCTCCGACGAGGACCATTGTCGTATTTTCCATTTCACCTGGTAATGGTGTACTTTTTGGAACGTTTAAAGGCTTCCAGACGTTTACCGAATGCAGACTCTTCTAACCTTACCATCAGAATATCGTCCGTAACCTTCAATATCAATACAAATAAATTTATACTCCAAATCTTAATCGTCATCAACACTACTGAACATTTTTTAAAGTAACAAAAATGTCTAGACCCACTATTATCCGAGCACTTGATAGTAACGTGTTTCCCATCAACACTACCGATACAATTTGGGAATTGCCATTTCTCATAAAAACCGAGAGCCAAAGTTTTGCAAATTGCTGTATTAGGTTCAGGCATAAACATTGGTCCCATTATCTTGATAATAACTTCACATATTCCTACAGTTATTTTGCTAAATAACACGAAAGCTGTGTCCAATGGTTGAAAGGGAATCGCCAGTTGCTAAATATCTTACAATTAAAATATTCAATAATTAATACAGATAAGTCGTTTAAATGATACATTTACCTACTTAAATTGATTTAATATTATGTCATAAATAACATATTTATTATAAATGCTCAAAACAACCACACTAATGATGATATTATGCTTGTAGAGGCATATCATGGCGTTGAGAGTAAAATTGAGTTAGTGTACGTAGTGCGTGTCACGAAAATGGAACGACGTAATATCGAGCAACGGTACGCGATCAAATTTTGTGTTAAACTCGGCGAATCTGCAAAGGAAACATTTGATAAAATAGTTAAAGTGTTCGGTGATGAAGCCATGAGTCGTGAACAGTTATTCCGGTGGCATAAAGAATTTAAAAATGGTCGTGAAAGCGTCGAAGATGAGCCGCGAAGTGGAAGGGCAGTTGAAGTTCGAACTGACAACAACGTTCAGCGGGTGCGGGCACTTGTGCGTTAAGATAGGCGGTTGACTATTCGAATGTTGTCTGATGCGTTCAATGGTTCCAGCTGTTTGACTATGTTTCAAATTCAAGAAAAATTAGCCATCAATTTGTGACAGATAATAGGTTTTTTGCAGCTACTCGTAATGAATAATGATATTATTGAACATATTACAAATTATATGCTCAAAAGATTAGACACAACCAACTTGTCTAAATTAAAACCATTGCAGTCTATAAAGATGTCAGTATCAGAAATGGAACTAAAAGAATGCCATTCATTAATATGTCCAGATTTCACTTAAGTTGATTTTGTGACTTCATATCAAGACGCGTCTGGACATTCGCAGATTAAAGATAAGTTTATTTCAACTGGTCTACTCAAGATATTGATAAATTGTGCTGGTTGGGAATCATTAACTGTTTCAATAGTATGTACCATAACAAATAATATATAAGCTTAGTCAATGTAAGACTGTATATTAAGACTAATATTTTGTAGTAAGAGTTACCTAACTTAATTTTTATTTTTAGCTTAATAATTTTGGTTGTTGTAATTTTCAATGAAACCTCACAGAGAGGATGTTGAGCGCTTAATCAGTTATTACCATGTTATTAAAACTGCAGACCGTTCACAATTATCTCCAAACACAATAAAATATAGGCTCTACATTAAATTGAATACGTCAACAATGAGTGAATTCAACCCTCATAATGCAGTACTAGAATGGCCAAAGGCAAAATAAAATATAAGTCAGATTAACCAAAAAATATCGTTTTTGTTTGTTACAATTTTCAGGTTCATACTTATGCGACCAAACAAAAATGGTCTGGGGGAGTTTTTCCAGAAGCATCAAAAAAATGAACATTTCAACGGTTGATGAAACAAAAATCAACTCAATCCTCATACACTCTTAAATTCATGAATGTATAACTTTAATAGCCATATACTCGTACAAAATATTAAAGATAATAAAGAAAAGACTAACTGTTAAATTACTTACCTAATATATATTATTCATAGTATGTAAACTAACATTATCTATAACTTATAGTTAATGATTTGACGATAAGTAATTTCTTCAAGGTCTAAACCATTTTATTATGATGTAGTCTGTACTCTATAAAGAAAAATACGCTAGAGAGTGCATTCGAGAGGTCAAAATTTAAAATTCCCAATAGTTATCATTATTTTGCATATTTTGCCAATTTTAGCTAAAAAGTGCCTATTTTATTGATTTTATACACATATTATGCATATTTCATATTTTGCTAAAAAAATTGATTTTTTTTCTTTCTTAACCTGTATATTTCAAATTTTCAACTAATATTGAATATAAAACTCAAAATGACCAACGAAGGTATATATTGTCATCGCCATAGTCAATTTTATAAATATGCTCCGATGACTTCAACTGACGTTGAAAGATAGTTTTCTCGATATAAAAATCTTCTATCGAATAATCGTCGTTCATTTGAAATAGAAAATCTTAGAAAATATTGGTGGTTCAATGCAATAACTTAACAGGTATTAGAAAACATGTATTTTTTTCGTAATTTAAAAAATACTGAAAAAATATTATTAATTTTATTTTCAGCTCAATGAGATGTCAAAATGCCAACCAGTTATACTTTTTTTTTAGTTATAAATAATTTATATGCATATGATTAATTTGTAAACAACATCTGATGTATTTAATTTTTGGAATTCAGAATAATATTTTTGCATATTTAACATTTTTAATGCATATATTGCAATTTTTTCGTGCATATTTTACCTTTTTTAGCTCCTACAACTTCCGAGCCCTAGTTATCATAAGCACCGGGAAAAACAAAATAAAAATTAAGGAAAACTGGAATATTTCGGTTTTTGATACATAGGCACAATTTTTTTTATAAACATTTAAAGTTCAAATTTTAACGTTTATCAAAGCTCAAAAATTAATCATTGCAGGTAATTACAAAATTATAAAATGTTCAATTTTTAAATACCACCACCGCCACCGCTGTGGGGACTTAATATAACTTTCTTTTAATAGTTGTACAGTCTTTACCCACACTCCTTTCAGGTGTTTCTCGTGGGGTATATTGGGGAAACTTTACAATTTTACATTCGTTGTATTTTTATAGGATATAAATATTGCAACAATCAACAACCCAACACATATACGATTACTTATTTTTGTTGAAGCAATAAAGAAAACGGCACTTGTTTTTAGATTCAATTTTCGACAAAATTACAAATATGGTTCGACCGTCGAATAAATTTAAGGTTATCAACCGATAGACAACAGTGTTGGTTATAATAAAAGCACTTTTGGTGTTATCAACCATATAGGGCTAGTATATGTTTGCACTGTACCTTTGTACATTTGTCGTTTCACATGGTGATACACCATGTCGAATGGTCGTCAAAATACAGAGGAAGAATCACCGTCCTCTAGCTGCTCTACAACGCACGAGGAAGACACTGCCCACGGTAAAAGGTCCGGCCTGTTATGCTGGAGTGCGGCGGGGATTATCGCGATAGCCGACGAAGCTTCGAGATTTGCTTGTAACTGGCGGTGATCATTTTATCGGCTGGGAAAATGCTTACCTGACGAGTATCGAACAGTGTGAATTACTTTGCATCTCTACGATACAAGGATGATGGACACCGTGGTGTATGAGTTATGAGACACTCGGAAACTTAGCAAGAGCAGGGATAAATAGAAAGTGATTTCAGTATTTCACATAGCAATCGTTAACACCTTCACTTCACTATTACGTATACATTTATGTTGAAAAATACTTGGAATAATTTTCGAACAAACAATATACATATTTATACACAATTCTGTTTAATTATTTAATTATTTTATCGGTATAATAGTTATTGAAATTGGGACATTACAATCTGACTAATGATAACTTAATAATCTTGTTTTACTTAAATAAGAAATTGTAGTATTGCTTTTAGCATTTAATTGTTATTTGTTAAACTTGATGTCTTAGGTTGAAATTATAAATTATCAAAATGTTAACCATAATTTTATTGATCACTGCATTGAAAATAACCTACTATCTACCATCTACTACACAGATACACAGGTGCTTTGTTTGTTTTTAATATTTAGTTCATATAATTCAAAACAAATAAACGCAATAAAATAAGTTCCTAAGTAGGAATGTGGAAAGATACAGGTTAATTTATTCTAGCCCAAATGAGAGGTAAACAAAGCTCTTTTTTATGTGAGCTAATAACTTTTCAAACACTGTAAAAAATTAGTTTTATTAATGTATAAATACAATGTACACCTAAATCCATCAAATGCCTAATGGCAATATTTACAGTCAATGTGACATTTTCTTCCTGCTGGTATGCCACACATACATCCTGCTGTGGTATCTCCTTTTCCCTAAAACAAATAATCTGTATATTATGATCCAAGTTTAAAGACAACTGGCAATTGTACAATGTAAGTTTACAGTGTTAACATCCCTATTCAATTTGTTATTTTTGTCACAATTATTTACATAGTTGAGGGTATTTTTCAAAATGTTAGTCTCATGTAACTAAATTTCTGGAATAGCTATCAAATTTTGGTTGTGAATGGCAACTATAATTTTTTTTTTTTCTTATAGAAACGCAAAAATCGTAATTAACAATTGAAATTTTGAATTTTTCTAAAATTATAACTTGAAATGCTTATAAAAATAAGTGCCAATACATCTTTAATATTTTTGAACTGTTTTTCTACCAATATCAAAAACAAAAATTCACCGTTAAGTTATTTATAGCCATGAGATACTTTCAATTTTTATAAAAAATTGTTTAAACTATTAAATTCGATTATTTATACAAGTATTCTAGGATAACATAACGTCTCTGCTCTTTTTTGTATACAATGATTTATTATTGAATTAAAAAAAAACACATCCAAGCAAATTGATGTTAAAAATATTAGCATTATACCCGTATGTATTGTCTTAGTCTTACTAACGCATGCCATAATTAATTGCACTTAAAGAATTTTTTATTTGAACTTACTTTAGGTCCCCACCTTGGACCTTTAGTTGCCCAGCAAATCTCCATAAAACATACAGCACATTTAATCCAATCACAACCCTGCTGCTTTGACAGAATTGTACTACATCCTGGACATGGCATAGCATCTCCGCGTTCGATAAGATTCTTAGAGTAAAACAAATTCATATAGTTAAATTAAAACAATTTAAACTAAGTAAATAATTTACCTCAAGCGTGCCGTCACAGTCATTTACATCCATGATTCGTTTACAACCTTTTCCTAGTGTGTGGATTGACTGAAATAATTATAAAATGGGTATATAGTATTACTTGTTGTCAAATAAAAAAACATATATGCGGGCTTATAAGTACATTTTTATAATAATGGTAAGTAACATACATATACATCGATAATATTGAACGGAAAATCAAATAGAATAATTTATGTTAATTAAACTGATCATTTACAGTTCAAAGTTCCTGAGCATTCCTCTGTGGGGCACTAACATATTTATAATTTTCACCTAATTGTTCAAGCTCTAATTTAAAACATTGCATTAAATTAATGAGTGAAGCATAATTTTCAGGACAGAAAATCTACAACATATAATATACATGATTCTAGAAATAAAGTTCAAGTTAAATCCACGGCTTTAGTTCTACAGTAGTGGTTTGAACCTTCAATTTAGAATCTATTTGTTATTTGTTTTCAACAGTTAAAAATACAATGCATAGAAGATCTTTTTAATATTCTAAAAATATTGATCATAGAACCTTAAGGGACTATAGAAGGTATTACTTAAATTATAATTTTCTTTACTCAAAGAAATTTTTAAAATATTCAAAGAATTTTTAAGATATGTATTTATATATAAGTGCTGATAAAACATGTTAGGCTAGCTAAATTACAAAATATTATATACACTCATAGATCACAAGTTTTTCTTTATGCAATTTACTACATATTAGGAAAACAAAACATACCAAACAAAATTTTTCCAAAAATAGCCATTATCTTTTGTTTTATCGTTTGAAGTTCAAATGTTGACAAAATTAGATATTTAAATAATGAATAACGATTTTAGTTTCTCAATCTATTTAATTCAAAAATATTGTTCGCGTGGACTTAAAACTTTTTGGTATTTAAATAAATTTTACTATACACAATGAAAGTAATTTATTTAATGTTAGGGATTAATACTACCGTAGATTAAATCAATTTTTGCTTTGGAAATTTCATAGTGTATACTGTATATTAACTATAATAATATCCTTTAAAAGTTTGAAAAACCCACAAAAAATATTTTTAAATTACAAAAATACAAGTAAACTTGTTATTCTTATTTTGAATATGTAATTTTCGTCCATATTAGAATTTAAAATGTCTGTAAAATATAACTGTATAAAATATTTTATAAATATATATATTTTTTGGTCACTAAAAAGGCGGTGGTGTTGGGACCTATTAATTTAGCTCATTGCCTAATTGTATTTATAATTTTATTGTAAACTCATAAAAATGTTTTTAAATAACTGTATATATACTGTAATAATCTTCACTGGAAGGCTTCTTAAATCTGTTCTTTTTTCAAGCCACTTTTTATTCATTTATCTCTTTCACTTATTGCTCAATTTTATTATGTAACAGATGGTAAGTATAAATAAATATTAATAAAAAAAATAAAAATATTTTTTGGTTACAGTATGGACTATTTATAAGAATCCTTATTTTAAATTATCAATAATTAGCTATACAAATTGAACATTTAATACATTTTTAACTGCTAACTAATTTAAAAAAATTTCAGATTTTGATGAACATTGACAAAATTTTAACTTTAAATACTTATAAAATAAAACAGTGTCTATGGATCTTTAATATCTCTCAACTGATATAAAAAGTTATAAGAAACCTCGTATTATTTTTATATTTATAAATACAAATTTTAAAATTTTAAATGTCTAAAATGTCGTTTTTTTTCATGATGCTTATGAAAACTATTGAGAATTTCGATGTTTGGCCCCCAAAGTACCAACTAGATTCACTTTACTAAAAAAAAATTATGTTAAAGAAAATCAAAGCATTTTTACTGTCACAAAAGGTAAAGATGTAAATTTAAAAAAAAAAAAACCTAATTGTTAAATCAATACATTCATCGTTCCATTCAAAATTTAAAATATTATTTGATAAGTACGAAAGTAAGAAAAAAAAAATTGTATTTAAATTGTATTATATTTTACTGAGCACGTTTGTGATACATATTTTGTACAATGCATGATAGAATAATTGTTATATTGTGTGGCCTATTGGTGCCCTGATAAAATTTAGGCACACTTGCGTAGGTTCTCTAAAATATATTTTTTTAGTGTCGCAATAGAAAAAAAAAATATATATATTTAATGATTCATTCAAAAGTGTAAATACACGTCTATAGCTTGTACATCATTTTACATTTTTACTACCCTTATCTGTGTTAATAATGATAGATAGACTTACAATTCGACTCACGAAACTAGAGACTTTGCAGTAGGGCTCCTGGTGGCTAATTGTCGTTAGGGTTTAGCAAATGAGTGTCTGAAAACCTCGGCAATTTAAAAATGACGCGGTGATCAGTTTTCAAACGGCTGCAAACCTATGTTATTCTTTATAAAAGATTTCTCCAATTGATAGCCACGAAGATGACGGATAAGCAGACTAAACTCCGTAACACAATACGAGCCGACCAAAGTCGTATGGTTATTCTGCCACCAGGAGCGCATTGTTCGATAAGAGGGCTACGTTTTACCACCTAATATAATATACCTACATTCTTTTTAATTTAAACTAAGTATTCAATACTCATGGGCATAACTACGGGTCAGGCCAGTCACGCCATGGCCTGACCTAATACTGACTAAAAATTTGTATGTATTATATATTTTAATAATTATTTAGGCATTATAAATAATAATATTATTATATTTATACATGTAAACGTATACATGTACGTTTTGTATTATACCACTCTTATAAGTGTACGAATATGTGGACTAGATATGATTTCTTAAATTAATCCCATTTTACAATCAATTCTGAAAATAAGTCAAACACTTAAAAATCCTTCAATTAATTTATTGGTTGCAATAAATGAAGTTAAGAATCTTTGTTCAGCTTTACAACAATTATGTTGTAATAATGATTTCTGAGATGAAGCATACACAACGTTTTAAAAATTTGCAAAGAATATGCTATTAATGAACCATCGATTAAGTTAAGGAAAAAATCAAAACGTTTTGATGATAACATAGATAATGAACATATTTTCAATACAAAAAAAAAAGAAATTCGTGTTACTGTATTGATTCCCGTGTTAGATTCTCTTATATGTAGTATTGATCAACGTATTGATCAAGATACAATATCTTTAATCACAGCAGTCGGGAAAATGTTAAAACTTGCCACATAAAGATGATATTAAATTATTATCGTCATATTTTAATATTTCTGAAGAGGAATTAATTTCTGAAATCCGTCTACTTTTGTCTAGTGACTTAGATTGTGTAACACAACTTGGTAAACAAGATTATATGACGTGGCTAGATTGGTTCCGAAAAAATGAAATTGAAGGTATATATAATAATTTTATAAAAATTATTAGAGATTTTTGTGTGATTCCAGTAACCAGAGATTCTTGTGAAAGAGCATTTTCTAAACTCACTCATGTAAAAACTAAACTTCGATCCACCATGAAACAAGACCGTTTAGATGACCTTATGCTACCATACATGGAACAGTCTTTGGCTATTAACATTGATGTTGAGAATGTCATTGAAGAATTTAAAAAAATGGTACCTTTTAATCGTTGTCTATTATTATAAATGTATTAATTAATTATCATATTTTTTCATTTATTATTAAATATTTAAATTGTAAAAAAATATTCATAATAAAATAATTTATATATATTATATATACATTTAACAAAATTACTATATTATAAAGTTAATAGAAGTATTTTTTATATTTTTCATTCAGCCTGACCTAATAAAAGTGTCTAGTTTCGTCTATGTAAGTACTCGTATAAATTATGAATTACTATTCATTACCTGGCCCTGTTAAAGTACACTTAAATATACAATTAAAATTCAAATGGTTTGTGGTAGTAAAAAAGTTTAAATTTTGAAATATTCTATAATGACTACGAGTCTAAATATAAATAAGACATAGTAGGTATAGTAATGTATAATTTAAAGTTTTGATAATTTTTTTATTTTCTTACTTTGGGAACTTTAAATAAGCTTTTTTTTTTAACCCTCTTGTTTTTCGTTGTATGGCATCTAGACACTAGAGCATAACAAGTTATACACTCTGGTACAAAATAACACTTAACCACAATTTTAATAACAAGTTACTAGCTTTATGTACAGTTGTATTTAAATAATCAATGTAAAATATTAATTAAAATTAAAAAAATATTAAAAATCTTATCATTGTATATATTGTCTATTTATAAATATATGCATTTGCATTTTTTTTCGGAATGTCTTACTAGATGTCTACCAAGCTACAATTGTGTTTCGAGTACTCCATGCTGAAACCACAACATTTATTTGGGGCATTTTTTTAAATTTGTAAATTGATTTTTCAAAACATTTTTGACCTATTTCTTGTATTTTACCTAACTAACAAAATTGACTTCATTGAAATATTAACTACGTAATATAAATCATTTTAATTTTGAACTATATAACATCAGGTAATCTAGTCTTAAGTTAGTTGAGGCTAACATTTATCTTAATGTCACACCAACCAATAAACCGATTTAAATTACGACTTTTATCGGAGTATTTTAGGTTTAGTTTAAAATAATACTATCTGGCGAAAAACAGTCATAGTCAGGTACCTCATTCTCAGTATAGTTTAGACTTCAGAAAATAACTAGGTAATTAAACATTTTTTTTTGAAAAATAAAAAATAACGTTATATCATAATAAAGATATGTGGGCAACACTTAAGGGAAATCGACTGAATGGTTTCATATTTCATCATTCGAAAAATTGTTAATACCTAAACAAAACACACGATAAAATTATTCATATTGACTTCAGATTCAAGTATTAATACATATAAATCAAAACCGTGCCCGCAACACTGTAGTTATGTCAAAAATAATGACCTGGGGAATTTTTCCGCAACTTGTATGTGACCAATTTTTCTGGTGGCAGCTCGGATTCTCCGAATACTAGACTACCTCATAAATACTCTGTAGGTACTTACCCCACATCGTACGCATGTTACTGTCCCACAAACCGGGCATTTAAAGTCCAAGACGTCATTCTTATCATAGATCAAACACCAACCAGTACAGTCGGGTCGTCTGCACTGAAAAGATCCACCGTTTTTCTCTTTCGCCAACAACTGTCTGGCCCGTTCCACTGATCTTTGCAAAAATCTTTCATACTCTTCATCCGAATCCAATATCTGTGCAAAAAAACATTAAAAAATGCAATAAACAGCTTGAGTTAAAAAGGTTCTAGGTATGTACCTACCTTTTTTATTTCACGGTGTTGCAAGACCCCCGTACAAGAATACCGCTCGTCTATATAAGGACATTCAACTTGTTCGGCTTTTGAATGATCAATCGTCATTTGCAGACAAAGCCTGAATAACAAATTTGTCGAACGTCCCATAAATTGAGTAAGAAGACATGATAGTTTTACGTAAATCAAATGTAAGTATACCTATGTGGTACGTTTATAGTTTATATAAGCAGTGTTGAGACCAGATAACAAAAATCGTATGTAAGATAATAACTAATTCGGGCAACGCCCATTTGCGCCAAAAAAATGAATTCGTTTTGGGTACAGCCCATTTGCGCCAAAATAAAAAAAGGTATGTTTTTTCCAAACAGCTAATTTGCGCCAAATTTACCTGTGTAAACATTTTAAATTAACGACTTGGTTAATTCTTATATTTTAAAGACGTCGTATCTATGACGTATAGTAAAGTTCTTTTTATAAGTCTATAGATTTTATAGCTTTGTATATTATTGTGTTGAAGGATAAATTAACAAGGTATGTAGGTATCAGTTTTATTATGATATATAATATTATCGTACTCCGTTATCGGATATATAGGTATCGTTATTCACCAAAAGAATGACCGCAGTGTGATTTCATCAGACATTCGTTACGTTCCAATTAATAATATTCTCGAATTTATTAATTATTTGAATAATCAATTATAAGAATGGAGTATACAATCATAACAAGCACACGAGGGAAGAAAATGGTTGTTGAAAATGGCCATAAGCTCATAAGTATATTTTGGCGTACACATCTTCTAAAAATGTTGAACGGTGGCGTTGTTCAAATAAAATATGTCCAGCAAAAATATTAATTGAAGGTGGAAAAATTATTAAAAAGCATGGTATGTTGCAAACATTAATTTTTATTTTAATAAAATGTGTAATATACAATTCCGTAATACCTACAATAACCTACGGTAGGTAATCAAACAAATTCACTGTTTTCGCAATATTACAATTTTTATTTTTATTTTTTTTATTTCGTATTACTCTGATAATAATAATAAAATTCACTTAAATTATACGTTATCAAATCATAAACGATTTTAATTTTAATTTTATAGACTCGCATAATCACGAACAATGTATAACTATTGCAAGACAAAATGTAACGACAGCATGCAAGCGTATAGCTGTCGAAGACATAAGTATTCGTCCTAGGAAAATTATTTTAACTGAAATGAATAACCACATAACTAATATACATTTCACTATATCTGATGTATCCGCTATACGAAAAAGTATTTACTATGCTCGTAAAAAACTCTTCCTTCGAATCCTAAATCTGTATCTGATGTGCATAAAGCATTAAACGATCTACAATTAACCACTTTTAAAAACGAAGATTTTTATTTATTAATGACGCATTATCTAATATAATTATATTTACATGTCACGAAAATTTAAAATTGTTATGTAAGTCAGAAACGATATACATTTTTTTTTCGTACTGTCCAAAATATTTGGTTCAATTGTTTGTTATTCATGTTTTTATAAACGATTATTACGTACCATTAGTATTTTGTATTTTAAATAATAAATCGACAGATACGTATCAACTTGCTTTATCATACATCAAAAATAAAGCCATACAAAATTTCAGTTTAATGTTTAAACCAAAATACGTCACTGTTGATTTCGAATTAGCTATACATCTATCTCGCTGTGAATTCAGTATGGCCATTATCCGAGATTATAGGCTGTCGCTTTCACTTGACTCAAGCTTGGTACAGGAAAATTCAATCACTAGGGTTAACTTCAGATTATAAGGATAACAAGTGGTTAAATTTACATTTGGTTTAACCTTCCTCGATCTAGAGGAAGTTTTCGCTTGTTTCATTGATGATTTTATGTCTGAAATTCCTGATGATACTAAATACCGAGAATATGCAGATTATTTAGTAGATAACTACATCGGAGAAAATAGCAATTTCCCTCCAAACATTTGGGCAGCGTTTGCAGCTGATTTAACTAGAACCACCAATAACTGTGAATCTTTTCACTCACATTTTAATGAACAATTTTATAAATCACAGCCTAATATTTTTACATTTTTAGAAATTTTAATAAAAACAGTTCAAACAGATGTTCATATTAAAATCAACAATTGTGTTAAAAACTTAAAAATATACCTAACCCTAAAAAAATTGAAGTTAAAAAGCACAAATTAAAACCAGATTAAAAAAACTTTAAAAGCAATTGTGAATTATAAAAACAAAAAATTAATGCGTTATTAATATGTGCAAATAGTTGCATTTAATTACAATAAAGATTAGGAAGATATGTTAAAAAAAATCTTTATTTATTTTTTATTATCTATTGAATTATTTTTAAAAATATCGTATTATTGACTATAATTTAATTAAAAAAATTGTATGATAAATTATTATTAAAAAAAGAAAATATTGTAAAAAAAAAAATTTTAGTTTATTATAATTAATAAAAAATATGTAAGTACTATTAACTATTACATTAACTATTAACTAATTTCAATTTGTATTACTCTTAGGGTTATGAGTATGAAATATTTCACATGAAATTTTCACTTTGAAATATTTCAAAATTGAAACATTCACCCTTCTTGAAATATTTCAATGAAATATTGAAAAATATTTTTTTTTCAAAATGTTGTGTTTTTTGGTATGTCCATAATAAAGTCAAAATTATATGGTCACACTGATTTCATATTTATCATCCATATGACAATATCAGCTAATGAAGTATAAATATAAAATATTGGATAAATAATATTAGAAGAGGATATATTACAAATGCATTGTTTCTCCAAGAAAGAAAAAATAATAAAAACTCTAATGCTCTTACGTTGCCAGTTGTTACAAGGTGGGCTTCAGTAATTGTTTTTTTAGATTCATTACTAGTAAGTAAACAAATAATCAGGTCAATGAGTATTAAAGAGGCCATTGAAAAAGATTTAAAACCAGAAGTCAAGAAATTAATCAGTAGTGCAGATTTTTGGGATAAAATTTACTATTTTCATCAAGTTGTAAACCCACTTGCTAAATGGATAAAAATAATCAAAAGTGATGTTCCTAAATTAAGTAGTGTAACATTTATTTTTAAAGCACTTGAAACATCTTTTAAAAACACTATACAAAAATGTTAAAATTTCAAAACTGAAGAAAAAAAAATTATCAAAGCACTAAAAATCAGAAGAGAATTGTGTATTTCAAACATACATAATGCAGCTCATTTACTTGATCCAAAATATTTAGGCAAATGCTTAAATACTGAAGAACATAGTGATGCAGTTGAGTTTATTTATCAACTATCTAAGAATTTGGACAGTTTAGATGTTGATGCTAAACAAGTTATAGCTGATTTATGTCATTTTAAAAATAAAACTGGACCATTTTGTAAAGAATATTTGTGGGCAGCGATAAATGATACTAATAGATTAAACTGGTGGAATGCATTTTGCTCAGAAATAGAACTTTCAAAGATGGCAATAAAAATGATGTCATTACCTGCCACTTCGGCTGCCGCAGAAAGAACATTTAGTTCATACAACAATGTTCATTCTCTTAAAAGGAATCGACTTACTAATGAAAGAGTAAGAAAACTAATTTTTATAAAACATAATCTGCAGATAATATATTATTAGCATTATAAAAATTAATATAATAATCATTTTAACACTTTGTCTATTTGTTTGTATGATTTAAATAAATTACAAATACAGTTATTTTGAACTATTTATAGGTTTTAAAACTATTAAAGTATGAAAAACCAGACAAAATAAATGATTTACTTGTAAATGATCCAACTCCAGATGTAGACAATTTTGCTCATGAATTAGCAGATTTACAAGAAAAAAACTCAATTAGTGATTTGGAAATAAAAACAGATTCAATTGATTCAAATGACGAAGGATCAAGATCTGGTATAGATAGTTTTTTTAATGAGCTATCATCCGAATTCAAAATGAAATTTTAAATCTCAAAAATATTAACTTTTAGTTTTATACCTATTTTATTATATATTTTGATTTATATCTAATATACTAAAGGTTTTATTTTAATTTTATATTTATTATTTTAATTTTTAAAGTTTTATAATTATTATTTACAAATTATAATACTAATTATTATATTTCATGAATATGTTTTTTATTTGAACTCAAAAAACAATACTTTATGTGATATACTGATATATCATTATATCAATATATTCATATACAAATACATTACATTATAATAAATTTATATATATATTAATATTTTATATGTATAAACTATACAGTATACATTAAGATTCATAGGTATATTATACTTATACACAATACACAAAGGCAATAAATATTAAATAACTACCTTACTTAGTAAAAGTTAACTGTAGTTCTCACTACAATTAAAAAAAAAAAACATTTTATTTAATTTTTCATTAAAATGAAATATTTTATGAAAGTTTCAAAAAAATTAATTTCATGAAATTTTAGAACCCTAATTACTCTGTAAAAAAATGTGTATTTACAGCTATTATTGATTATTATTTTAAAAACATTCGTATTTTTTACTTTACTTACCAATTAACTATGATTTAAATAAAATTGTATTAATTATTATTTAATTGATTATTATTTGAGAAAAAAATATACCTTTTTTATTTTGGCGCAAATGGGCTGTACCCAAAACGAATCCATTTTTTTGGCGAAAATGTCTAACCTCCACTAATTCATTTAAATTTGTTTGGATATAGATAGGTATTCAAAATAAATAAATATAATATTTGTTTTCAATATTATTCGGAATTACAAACAACCAAAACATTTTTTTTTTTTTACTTAAAACTAACAGGCTGTTTTTTAAGGCGATGAAAATAATTAATAGATACAACTTTTAGAAATAAAATGTTTACTAGATAATTTCAGAATTTATACATCTGCATTTATCATTAAGTTAAATGAGATATGCGAAGTTCTTATCAAGTCAATTCCCAACACTGATAGAAGGTTAGGTTAGTATATACATTCATAGGCGGAGATCTTGTGAAATATTAAGGGGGGCTCAAATATTTGATGACAAACACACCCGTGGGTGCATTGCCCCCACACCCCCAACAAACTAATTTTTACATTAGATCACTCATAAAAAATTGTTCTCGTTGACTCGTTATCATAACAACTTAAATAGTTACAAACATAAAAAAAAGAGAATAATTAATAAACGATTTAAATTTAAATATTTCAAACATATTTGAACTAAATTATTTATTAAAAATCTAAATCACAATCTCAAAAAAAATGTCTTCCCAAGAACATCAAACAATAAGTAAAATATAATTTAGTATAAAATGGTCAATACGGTTAACGATTCATTCAATCGCGATAAACTTTACGATAGGTTTAATACAGCTATAGCGATAGTCCTATAATAGCTATCGCTTCTCGAGAATTAACAAAAATTAGGAAAAGAAATAATATTTTTCCCATCTAAAATAGAATGGTATAATATGTTATTCAATATAGATGGCCAATTGGTACAAAATATGTACAATATTAGGTATATAAACACAATATAATATTATTGTGAATTGTGACTTAATTGTTCGGTGTGTTACCGTAAATAATAAATTGGTAAATAGTGTGTATGTAATGTACTAGGTACACTTATATAATTGTGGATATAAGAATATAAAATAATGAAAAAAGTTCTGCAAACTATACAAAATTACGGTATTGTTTATTTAATATTCTTAGGGGGTCTTTAACTTAAAATCATTTATTTTGGGGGGACTAAGCCCCCGTAAGCCCCCCCCCCCGATCTCCGCCTATGTAATATAATATCCAGGGCTGAGCAATAATTAGATAGGTTATTTTTATAGAACAATCCGATACAAGTTACGAGTTACAAGTTGTTCAAGTTTTATGTAGGTAATTAGTTGATTACAAGTATAATTTACTTGGACTCTTCTTCTTCTATTAACATTCTCTTAATATTGCTTAGTTAAATGATATAAATCGAATATGATATAACTGACTGAGACACGATTGGGCATAAAACACCTTTTTTTGCGACACGATTGGGTAAAATTGTGGGCATATCAAAAGAAAATCGAAGTACAAAACAAAACCTACACGATTGAGCATAAAAAAACCATGCAGCGTTGCCATTTTCAATTTTGAACTACAGTCTGCAGAATATTTATTTATATAATTATAATAATTCAAAATACAACATGTCAAAAAATAAATAAATAATAATACTATTGCGTAGTCAATAAAGTTGTCACGTTATACTATTTTAACGATCCGTTTGATAATAATAACACTAATATTATTTCTATAATAACTTTGGAATCGTATCGTAGTTATCTTATATTTCCCCAATGCTAAAACGTATTACAGAACTTTATTGCCCCTGAACTAATTTATTAATCGATAAAATTGTCGATAAAGGTGGGCTCGGCTCACTCGGCTAGCGTCTGATATAAAAATAATTGGTATAATAAGACGTGAAAATAATAAATTACAAAATTTCGGCAACGTGAATGTGACAATATCGCATAAAATATTCTTGGCACAATGGTGTTACTAAAAAGGTATATGCTTAATCGTGCTTTACCGATGTAACTAATGGGTAGACCTACTATAAATACAAGTTACTTTAGAAGCATCGTAACTATGCACGAATCACTGCAATTTAAAATAAAATAGAACCGTCACTTCGCAAAAAAATATTTTCTCCGTATTTTTTAAATAATAATAAACTAATAAATAATGTAAACATTTTTAAAATTAATTCTTAATACATTTTCAAAGAAATACTCATCATGTACCTATTATACAGATCGGTACCTACATAAAATAATCATTTAAAAATAGAGTCATACCCATTAGGTATTGAGCGATGCTAAATATGTGACAAACTCAAACCTATAAAAAAAATGATATTAATATTGTATTTTTATGATATTTATAATAATTTATTTAAAAATTCAAAACCAATTTGCTGTTGATATCTCATTATTCTATAATAATTTCTGTACTCAGAATTCATTCACATATAAGAATCCATCTGCAAATTGGCTAGTAAATTTTTAATGAAAATCGAAAAAATTGGGATGTGTTTTAGTAAGTGTATTACCAAATTTAGCATGAATAGATTATGTTTTGATAGGTTTTGTCCATACTTTTAAGCTATAAGCCAACTATATTAAATGTAGGTAGCGATATGACCATGTTTATTGATAAATGCGAAGCTCCGGTGTTTTAGTCTCTTCTAAACACCTACCTATTTACATCATGTGAAAATACGGCTTATGTGGAGTTAATAGCCAAAAAATATAGATTCGTTCGGACCTGGGATGAGTCTGTAATTTTGATATGAAGTTACAATGAAATACATCTTAATGTAGTATGGAAATTATGTAAGTAAGTACCTAACTGATTACAGGTTACAAGTTACAAAATGTCAAAATGCAACGGGGTGATTTAACTTGTATCAAACATGTTACAAACCGATATTACTGCCCATCCCTGGGTGTATCATATTCATATATAGGTAAATAATATAGGTAGGTTACACTATATGTAAGTATGGGAAACAACAAAGTCGTATTTTCATACCTACAAAATACATGCAAACAATCACGTAACACAACGCCATTATTATCATATGTACATAAACACACAGCGCACTCAAAGGGACCATTATGAAGTACTAGGTCACTTTGCATTTCCATGGCCTTTAATTGCTGATAACAATTATTATCTTTATCTTCAGATGGCAAATTTTTAGTGCCTGAAAAGTAGCAGATAAAATTTACTACAATTAAGGTTAATACTTCATTCTGATTGTAAGTATATACATGTACAGTGGCATATTTAGCGTAAATGTATTAAGTTCCTCAGAAGGTCATGTTTAAAAATTACAGCCAACCATCCCACACGATTCTCAAAAATTAAAATAAATACCCAAAATCCAATATTTATAAAGAGTACCAAGATAACTTGTACCTTAAATTTAATTTAACCTCCAAACGCTATCAATTTTTTAAAAAATAACCTTTTTTAATCACTAATTACGTTTTGACTAGTATGTGGCACATTAATCTATAATGAAAAGAGTATGAATAAACACAAAACCTAAGTCTACGCACAGTTGAAGAAATAATTTAAGGAATCAAGGTGAATTTCAAAAACGTTTTATTACAGTCCATCGTCCTAACATAAAGAAGATTGTAGATCAGCTCAAAAACAAGAACATTACATCCATATAATTCCAATTTAATTACAAATGAAGATGAAAACTGTGATTAGTAAAAGATACGAAATGTGCCTAACAAAAAAAGTATGCTGTATAGGCCATCCATACTCAATCTGCGGCCCGCCAGTGGTTTCTATGTGGCCCAAACAGAACTCATTGAATTTATAAAAAAATAAGGAATATAAACGAATCTTCGGACGACTTTTCAATGTACTTGCAATATAACATAGGTATTAAAAAGTAATAACTATTAATAGTAGGATTCTACCTAATTGAGTACCTATAGATGGGTTTTCAAAATTATGAATGATCTACAAAACATATCTATAAATACATTCATAACTTATATATTGTCTTTGATTTTAAAGCTGTGAATTTTTATAAATGGTATTGTGTTATCTACGAGGAAAGTTAAAAAAATATGTTATTAATATGGAACATTTAAATTACAATCTATTTTTTAAGAACATAAATTGATGGTTTTTTGGAACATTTAATAACAGACATTTTATATGCGGATTTATTTGTCGTAGAATTAAAATTACTATTATAGTTATAGATTTACAGATAAACAAAGAAGCTTAATTTTATAAAAAGGCAGGTGTCTATAATAATAAATAAAAATTATATTCATTAAAACCACGATTCAAGATGGTAATAAAACGGTAATACAATCAAATTAATATGTAGCTTATTCTCTACATCGATTAGAGGCATATTATATGATAATAATAATAATAATAATAATATAGGCCACCCTACTATAATACACCACTGTACAAGGTATATTGCAGATATTAATGTGTACACCACCTGTATACAATTAAACCTAGTAGTTGTATATTATAACTATACAATATATAACACGTATAACATGCATTATTAATTATCTTTAACATAAGTTAATGTAAAATTGATACTTTGGATATGTATATAAAATAGATTATAGGCTATTGCGGCCTATTGGTCACCATCATCTGTGGTCTTACACTCTTAAAGTATACAGAGTTTATTATAATATGTCAGCAGTTAGCAAATTTAAATGTATGTAAATGTATTAGAGATTCTGAGCGATGAATGTATTGGTTTTAAAATAATCTGTATTATTTTATGTCTGTCATCACATTTTAGAGCATTTGCTTCAAATCTTTAACAACAAAAAATTAATTTGGAAAACGGAATTATTTGCATCATATTTTTACATAGTGAATTTGGTTTTATTGTTGAAATTCAATAAATATACTTAGATATTAGGTAGCTAAATATTATTTTAAATTGTCACCAAATAATTATTTTTATTTTTAAAATTGTTTTTCTTTCTTATGCCATGATATAATTTTCAAAATATTTTGCATTTCTTAGAGCTATTAATAGACATTCGAAATGTTTTACTTTTTTCTCTTTTATTTGATAAATATTGATACAAAACTTCAAAACAAAAAGCTAAACGCCAAGCGCAGAGTCAAAAAATTGAAAATGGATAAATAAGCATAATAATTTTTAATTACGGAGGTCTTGTGCTGCAGGCATGCTGCTAACTTATATGGAAGTCTGTATACGGCATGTGGGGCATAGGCACACATAGGGTGTGAATTTAGAGGGTGCTGGAATAATTTATGGTACACAGGCCCGTGGGCGGCTTTGCCTCCCACACCCCTTAATACAATAATAACAAGATTTAATTTCCTATTTGATAATGCAAATTTTTGCAATATAATTTCCCCATCTATTTTATTGGTAAGATCTCTCTCAATGCTAAGCGTATAGATAGCTTAGAAAATCTTTCTTGGCCCATACTGGTGCGTAACCAGTTTTTCAATCTACGCATAGTCGAGAAGGAGTGTTCACACGTTGAAGAAGAAATTGGAATTGTCATTTCCACTTGAACTAGTTTATAGACATTTGGAAACGAACATTTATGACATTGATTTTTCAAGTATTCAAATACAAAGTTGGCTGGTACACTATTCTTTAAGACCAACATTTCTGCTGATAAACTAGTTGTTGATATTTTCAAGATATCCTGATATACATAAACAGATTTATATACTAATAATATTTCAAAAGATATGACCACGTATTAAATATTTTAAATAGTTAGTTTATCAAATATACCTTATAAGTGTTTATAAAACACACACTTTGTTCATCCTAGTTAAAAAAGTTGTCCACAGATTCGGCCAGCTCTAAGCTTTCTTCCGAAAAACGTTTTTCTAAATTTATAATTATTGCATCGACTGTCTAGCCAACCGCGAACAGTAGATAATAATAAGAATATAAAATAAGATTAGATAAATGTTAATATAATTTCCTATAATATTATGATTGCTGTTTATTGTTTAATGTTTAGACGAAAAATACGTGCAATCATACAATACTGTGAATTGGTGAACTATAATAATATTGTCTATTTAAATAGATATTAATAATTATAATGGAAAAAAAAATGTCCAACTCAATAAACCATAATAATTTACAAATTATTGGTGGATTACTGAAATAAATTTTACAGGAAACTTGGGGTGCTAAGCACCCCCCCCCCTCCCATGTGCGCCTATGATGTGGGGAGGGCCTAGATGTGATTACAAGTTACCAGACACCAGTGCATATTTATTACCAGAAAAATGCTGATTAAATATATAATAGTGTATATGAGAAAAATCAGTTTATGTTTGTATTTAGTTTTATTTTTTGATCATAAACTATGTACATTCTACTTACACGAATGCGAGTATTATTAATAAAATAATTATTAAAATTAGTTTAGCTATAACGATAGACAGATTAGTTTAAAATAAGATATAATTCAATATAATATGCATCAATACATTTTTAATTTTTTCCACAGTTTTTGTACCTCATAATAATATGTATCCATGAACCTTAGAAAATATGTCATGTATTAAATAAAACATTTTTTAATTAGGTATTTGATTTGTACCACTTATCACTTTACCATGTATCGTTTAGAATGACTATTGACTACCTATGCAAGCGTTTATCGTAAAATAAACATATTTCTAATAAGTTCTGGGAAACAATAAGTCCGTAACAATATAACAATAATTGTGTATTAGCTAATAGGTGCTATCTTGGAATCCCTCAACTTAATGTTAATACTCTAGAAGTCTATAACTATACACAGTTTAAAAATTTTACTGTAGGTACTTAGGGTAGTAAATGCTAATATATGTAATAACTGGGAAGTTGAAATAATGGTTCAATTTTCAACTTCAGTATCTTTTTTGGGGCGAATATAGTTAGAGCATTCGGGAGGTAAAAATTCAAAATTCCCAGTAGTTTTCAAAAGCGCCAGGAAAAACAAGAAAAAGAGAAACGAGATTTTTTACACAAAATCGATTTTAATTTTTGGTATAGGTACATAACTTTTAAAAAAATTATCGAAGATAGATAAAACTTTTACTGACTGCTTATTATCTTATTATTTACAGTTTTTACATAATTGTAAAATTCTCAAAATATATTGACTCATGTTGAGCTATTTATGGCCATTTGAATTTTTCTATTTTTATGAGTTTTTTTTAAAAATAAGTTCGATAAAAACCTCGAAAATGTAAAAATTCTTAATAATTTTTTATAAGTAAAAATTATAAAAAAAGTTCATCGTAAATCCACAATAATAATTTATACAATTTAAGTTTTAGCAAAATTTGTACAAATCACGAAAATTTGCAAAATTATTTTGGTATAGAAATTCACAAAAAATTTTCTTTTAGGTATAAACAAGATTTTAAAATTTAATACAAGATTTTTTATAAGTTCGTCAACAAAAAAAAAAATGTCTACTGGAAAATCAAATCAAATTTTTATGAGTGAAGTTAAAATTGTTTCAACATTGGATATTCACTTGATTTCCCATGGAGTGGTTTCCTTATTTTGTTGTGATTCAAAAAGAATAACGATACTTTAAATTTTCATCATATGTATTTCATTTTTTTTATCAATTTCTATACTTAAAAATATTATTATTAATTATTTGGAATCGCTGTTTATAAACTTACAATTTTCAGTTTTATAGTTTTAATTCGTGAAAATTTAATACGAAGTTTCTGATATATTGTTTCAATAGCAGTTGAAAAATATAAAAATATATAGGCACGATTTTTTTTTTGTAAGTATTAAGTTCAAATGTTGATAAAATTTACTAACTATTTATTAGATAAAAATGTTTGAAACGTTCAACTTTTATAGGTAAGGATTGAAATTTTGAAACAAGGATTCATACAAGATTCTTCTGTAACCAAAAAATATTAAAAAAATATAAACACAGTTTTTTTGAGCTCAAATGTAGACGAAATTACATACTAAATAAATAAGAATAACGATTTTTATAGTCATATTATTGTAATTTAAAAATATTATTGTAAATTGTACTTGAAACTTTTGAAGTATATTATAAAATACCAATGTAGCAAATAATATTAATTCAACCTATCGGTTAGTAATAATAATCAATAACAATATAAATATAATACAAAATATCCTAGCCCGACATACAGTCTCCGCTCAGAATCATTTTTCGTATACAATGATACTATATCGTTAATTCGAATTTAAGGGGATCGGTGGCGGTGACGACTGTCTTTGTCCAACACACGCGTTACATAAGAGGTGTTTTTTGGCAAACGTACCGACTGATAAAGTGAAGCGATAAGAATTCTGAAAACAGATTTGAATTTGTCGTCAAGTCTACTTGAGATCGGCCGGTCTACATTTTTGATTTTAGATTCTGAGTGAAACGATGAATGTTTTTTTATTTTTTATTTTTATTTTATTTTTATCGTTTCACTCAGAATCTAAAATAAAAAATGTTGACTGAAACCTATTTGTAACCTACTGTACAGCAGAGCGTCTTACTCCCTTACTCGTTTTTTTCTATTGACGCCGATTTTGAATTAAATCCAATATCGACCCGGCCCCTAGTATTATTTTATAGTAGGTAACTACAAGTAAATAATGTGGTTATTTAATTATTTAAGTGTGTATATGGTGTAACAAGGTCTGTGCCAGTATAAATATTATATGAATACAATCTACATAGATCTAAAGAAAAACATGAATAAAACACATACAATTATACAAAAACTATGAAAAATATTCAATTATGTATAAATATAAAAATAATAATATAATACTCTGTTTTAATATTATTGTAATTAAATTATTATTTTTATTATGACAAACCATGTTCAAAGCGTAATTTCCAAATGAAAATTAATAAAAAATTTCAATCACTAAAAATATTTAAATAGCTTAACAAACAGCAGCTATTGGTACTGTACATTTCTATATCTAAGTATTTAAATGTACCATGTTCATGAACTTATCAATCTAAATATTGTACAAATATTTTACGAGTAATTTGAGAGAATTTTCAAGTATACTTCTAGAATTAGCAAGTAACTTTTACACATTCTACGGGAGAGTGGACGTCAATGTACATATATATATAACTGTATAAAGTATATATTTGTATACACCATACATATATTATATTATCATCAATGATCAATACATTATCGATATAATATAATATAATAATATAATATAATATAATATAATATCCCTGCCAGTAATTTCAAGAAAATTAAAAAATTGTTTTAGTTTTATCCCCCAAACCAAAATTCTGGCTGCTGCGTCACTGTATCAGGGACAGCTCCAGAAACAAGGTTGGGGGGATAAGTCATAATTTTCAAAGAACTTTCGATATTATAAAATGTTTTTTTTGTAATTTTGTTATAATGTAATATAAATTTTTTTTAGTAATACGAGCTTGGGAGGAGGCCACGGCCCCTAAGCCCCCTGCGCTGTATTGTACACTATTGGCTAGAATAAAAATATTTAAGAATGCCCAGTGCCAACACAAAACATTTTTTACAACTTTAATTTTAAAGTGCTAATCACCTGTATAATTTACACTTTATAATTAGGTATATTCAAAAAATATGTATTAGCTTATTTTTGTTGATTATCTTTATAAAATTTATACAGTTTAGGTATTATTTATTTTTATAGGTAGGTAATAGTTTTACAAAAATTAACAAATTATGTTCACAACTTGCTCTAAATAGTGTTAAGACTTAAGAGCGTTAGCAAGTTGCATTTTATGTTTTCTAACGTTATAGGTATAGATATAAATTATTTAACGTACAAAAACGGATAAATGTATCAGTGATAAATAAATAATAACTAATTCACTATTACACGAATACGTGATTGATCACATGGGACTAACTGTGAGCGATTTTAGGATGGTGCCCTCCAAAGTATCTATTACTTACTAAAAATGTACCGAAGGAACAAAATAATTAATAAAATAAGTTATAGCTGTAATATATTGTATATGTATTTGTTATTAATTATTATATATATTCTTCTTGTAGACTTTAATTTAAAAAAATGTATGAAATGGAGCAGGACCATTTTGTTCCAAAAATGAGGTAGGTATAAGTGCCGTTTTCGTTCACACATTTGTTTGTACTTAAATTATGTCTATTTGTTTCTAAATGTTAAAATTATATATTCAATCTTATAATACATACAATTATAGAATATTGTTAGGTATGTTTAAGAATGTTGCATATATTTAAGCCAGCCCTGAGTCTAAGGTAACTGTTGTGTTCAGTAATGAATATGGCATACCAACAGTCGATATATAGATAATCTCAAATGCCTAATATCAAGATAAAATACTATTTTATATACAATAAGTATTTAACAGGTTTTTTGCAACTTTATTCTATAGACGTTTTGATGGTTAATGTTTTTCTAAATATCAACTTTTCAAAATGGCTATGGCATATCAAATAAAACAAAAGTTATATCATAATACATCTAACCAAATACCGTCATGTGGCACCCATATACATATTACACTATTACATTGTACCAAAATTATACATTCTCACACGATATACTAATATATTAACTGCTATCTAATATTTATTTTTTTTTGGATAGAAAGAAACTTTGTTGGTACCTGGAAGTTAATTGTATATAACTACGAACAAATGTAATTGGTACTTATTAATTCATTTTTAGTCGTATCGCAATTGAAGTGTGATATCTTGGCATTAATATTGGGTAATTATTTTGTTTGTACTATTTTATTTATTTGATTTGTATTGTGTATGAAATTGGGACACTAATTATACAATTCTTATTCCTATAAAAGTATATAACACTGCTAATATTAATAATTTATTATAATGTAAAATTAACCTTAATGTGTATATTATATTTCAATTTTGAAATTATTATAACAATTTAGTAATTAAGTCAAATTCTTATTTTGACTATGGAGGAAAACGGCCTAGATTTGTTTTTTTTTTTGTAGAAGTTAATGAATGAATGAATGAATGCGGTAGGTACCTACATATCTCATTTTTGGAGGAAAATAACTACTGACGCCGTGTTTCAATAAAAAAATATAAATATTCAGCGTGTTTACATATTAAATAAAACTAGTCACACTAGCTATGTCGTATTTAACACTTCCCGTGTTCCATACATACAGGAGCGAGAGCTTTAATATTGTATAGGTACTTTGATTGAGCTATACCTACTTATAAATTGGACATTGGAAAAATCCAATATATAATGTTATTACGTTGCACATTTACGAAACTAAAAAATGTGTCAGAGTACCGTACTTCTATACATCATTACTAACTAAATTCCTGCATAATATTATACTGTACCTGCGGCAGACGAACACCCGCCGCCGCCGCCACTCCGGACGACGTCCGTGTCGGCCGCGGGTGTCACGTCGACCTTGGACGCGTCGGCGGCCGTCTGTGTTCCGTGTGACGATAGTTTCGGGACAACGGTCGTGCCACTCGCTGCCACCCTGTCGCCGTCGTCGGCTTGTCCTGTACGGCCCTGTTGTTGGAAAAACGCTAAACGCTTGTGACGGACTAGCTGCTTTTCGTCGTCCGCCGCAGACGGCGCAGGCACTTTGTCTGATCTCCTACCGTCGTCGGTCGCCGCCGCCGCCGCCGTCGTCGTCGTCGTTTTCGGATACGATTTCCGGATGACGGCCGTGACGATGGCGTTCTTGTGGTCGGCTGTCAGCGGTACGCCGACCCCGCGGTGGTTCCTCTGCCGACATATCTCGGCCGCTCTCTTGTCCAACTCTGTCAGGTTCGTGGCCGCCATGGCTGTGTACAGCGCCGCCGGTGACGCGAATCCGTGGGGACGGGTGACCGCCGTCGTTTGCGCCTTTGGAGCCGTCGCCGTCTTATCCAAAAAATGCTTTTCGATCTTGTCCACCCGCTGCATGAGTCGGTCCCTCTCGTACTGCGAGATTTTTCGCTTGACATTTGAACCGGCTTCCTGGCCGTCGTCTGCGGCGGCGGCGGCGATGACTGGCTTCGGCTGCAGTTGCTGTACGACAGGCGGCTTGGGCGCCGGACCCTTTCTACGGTGTTGCACCGGTGCGGCTCGGCGGCATGGCCCGCGTTGCTGCTGCTGCTGCTGCTGCTGCTGCTGCGGCCGCGGTACCGACACGTCCGCCGGCGGCTGAGGCGCCCTATACTTTTTCCTCGAAATCGTACCAGCCGCTCGTCGCTGCACCGTCGCAGTGTTTGCCGCACCGTCAACGACGGCCACAGTGGCAGGTTTGACCGTCAACGCCGGCGGAGGAGGAGCGGCTCTCTTGTTACGTCGTCTAGTGGCCGTCATCGTCCCCGTCATCGCGGACCCGCCAGTACGGTCATTTGGCCTGGCCGTGCTGGACGGCGAGTGCGGCTGACGGCGGTCGGTCGGCCGCCGATGCGCCACCGGCAGAGTGGCCGCGTCGATGTACTCGACCACATCGTCGTCGTCGTCGTCGTCTGCACGATGTCTGTCCCGTCCTGTTGGGACGACACCATTCTTGCCGTCGTCCCTTGGCGCTCCGTCTACATACGCGAAACTGTACACGGTCGTCGTGCTACCGGACCACCTAGACCACGTGGCGGCGGTCGTAGGCCTGCGGCGTGCTGCGACCGGTGAAATTGCCGCGTAGTCCGCTTCCTGTTCCACGTACGCTTGCCGTATGCGCTGCAAATCGTCCCGGAACCAGGCCGAATCGTCGTCGTCGTAGTGCTTGCTCCGCCGGAACCATTTCATTATGGAAAACGATGAATATCTGTGCCGCCTTCTTTCCGTGGCATAATGACGGCACGGAACTCGTCCTGCTCCTCCTCCCATCGTACCACCGCCGTCCATGCGCCGACGGTTGTAGGACAATGAAAACGTACCGGACATTGCAGCCATGTGGCCCGACGAATCTCGATCAAACTTAGTGCTTACAACAATAAAATACGTTCTATAAGCATTGATTTTAAATACTATATTTTAATTTAGCGCAACATAATATATATTGTACCTCAGTGACCAATCCGTAGTATTATAAATCAATGATATTAGGTATTTCGCATTATATTATATTGAGATGATGTCAGAGAACTGTTTGTTTTCTCTCTCTGGCCCACGCACACGTAGACAAAACTCATTACACAAAATAATTTTTTTTTTAGTAATCTTTGAGTAAAATTACACATTACAAAAATTATACATGAATTAAAATGATTTTTTTTTCTTTCAAGTCAAATAAGAATAAAATATAAAACCAATACATATGTTACACCCTCACAAGCATTATCCTCTATAATTATTGTAATAGGAGATTTAACTCTAAAATTAATCAAAAATCATAAAAAACGATTTTATGTGACTGATTCTTATTTATGTTTCACGTGGGTCTGAGGAAGAAAACAAATATTGAGATGGCATCCTCTGAATACATTATATTAAATTATTTATTGCTATTATACTAATATACACCTAAATTAATGAGAGCGCACCATTCTTTTTTTATGTCACTTGATAAAATAAATCCAAGCACTACACTAAAACTATTCAAAAAGTCTGATACGTAAAAATCGTTGAGCCTAACTGTTTGTGTTCGACGAGTGCTTAAATCGATTTGTAAATATATTAATGTATATAATATATAATAAATAATATGCTTCTTACGTACTTTTGTAACAATAAATACGGACGCTGCAGTGTTGCTGTGCGATGAGACTACTACGCTACCAGAGTAAGACTACGACGGCTGTTTACTAAAAATATTATAGTGACAATTATATTATTGGCCGCCGTCAGTGGTATGTGAGTGTGTATGTGTGAATGTCTACGTGCGTAGACACTGTAGAGTTGGCATGAGATTTTAATGTAAACTATTTTCGTTGATGCTGCGGAAAAAAATTGTCTCGGATTATGTATAGCGGACCCAGCCGAACCGTGCCAATGGTATTCGTGATTCATAGGTGTACCAATCTGTGTATATATAGATATAGATACATAAAACATTTTGTCACAAAAAAAAATTGTAACACAGAATTATAAAGTAATTATGTAGTTAATTAGTATTTTAAAATATTAGATTATACTTAATTACGTTTAATAGGTAGGTAGTAGATACTTTCACTAGAATTTCTTATCTTTGAAAAATAACTTATTGGGATTGTATAATAATAGAAGGTATTCTTAATTTTTTGGTATTTTTTTTAGTAGTCATTTGTGATTTACTCAATCATCAGTAAAACATTATTGTTTTTCAAATATACATTTTTATGGCATACGTAATGATACAATCAGAATTTTATCTCCAGTCACGGTCACACATCAGTTATTGAATTATGTAGATACCCACCTACTCAAAAAGGCAGCAGCAATATTATATTAATATTTTGTTATAAGCCTTAAAAGTTGAAAATTATTTTTTAGTTACACATTTATAAAATGTTTAATATTAGCACATAAGATTTTAAAATGTAGTTGTACAAGGTTTTCATAAATTGTAACTATTGGATTTAAAAAATAAAAATAAGTGAGATTTTTCAAATTAATATTTTCAATAGGTGTCTGGGGTTTTAAATGTTGACAAAAATATAATATTCACACATAAAATAACTATTTTCTTATATTGTTGTAAATTGTAATAAAAAACAAAGAACTATAGCTACTCAAAATGTCTATAATATTATCATTTTCCATAAATGGTGTAATTTTCAAAATAATTTCACTCTTTTTGAGCTATTTATAGACATTTCACATTTTTTATCTTTCTGTAAGTCATGACTTAAATTAGGACATAATTCGATATATATAAACATAGGATTATCATTTTAGTGATTTTATTGTAATAAAAATATATTTTTCGTAGGGCTTTGAAACTTTTACGTATATAGTTATACTTATTTTATAATTTATACATCACAATTACATCTTGAAAACATTTTGATTAATTGTATTTAGTTTATACTTACTATAAATAGTAAAATGAATTACTAGAATAATTAATGCAAATTTATTATTTTTTAATTAAATATAATATTTATATGATAAAAGGCTGAAGCTTTACATACTGTCTCTGCTGAAAATCGTTGTTAGAATGCGTTGATTTTATCACAAACGAGTAATGACCTACTCAAAGATGATGTATACTTGAGTTCTACTGTACAGCAGAACGGTTGCCAGTTAGGCGCCTATTTGTTCCCTTTATGATATTGCTATTAAATTTAAAGTAATTTATTAGTATTAGTATTTAGTACTGTATGCTGATTTAATTTTTGCAAAAACAATGCATTTTTTATACAATATATATACCAATTAATATTAATTACCTATATACATATGCAAGCACTTTTGTCGCACCAATAACTCCGCTTGTATAGGAGAAAAATAAACATTTTACATAAAATAATATGTTACCGTTAAGGCAAGTTAAATACCAAAATTGGAGTACTTACTATGGATGATAAATAACTTCTCTGTCTTTTCTTCTGATAAACTGTAATTCAATAATACCAGGTTGCATGAAAAATGTTTTAATTTAATGGACCAATCATGTACCACTGAATCAAGTTGAAAGGACCATTAGCTCACTATTGATTCGTTTAATGTTTAGTGATTGTTCATTTAACCCGGCATTAGTATTGGATATTGTATTGGAAGTAATGAATACAATTAAAAATTTGTATAAAATGTTTGTTGAATTTGTATGTGTTGCCACTAACAAGCATACCTTGTTTTGGAGTGTGTTAATTTTACAATTAAAACGGTTTTTCTGGAGAAAAAAAACCAATGGGCGATACTGTCGATACTAGTTATTAATTATTATAATAGTATATATGTATGTACTTTATTATTGTCATTAACTTTAAATCCAATACCACAGAACGGTGAGATTGAGTGATTATCTCTGCGTGCTTTATAAATAGCTCAAAGTGAATCTAAATGTTTTGAAATGACATTGAATGTATAAAGTATAATAATATATGAATAAAAAGTATGGTTACTACTTTCGAGTTCCCAAGAATGATATTATTGAATTACTAATTACAACAAATAATTAAAGTTGTCATTCTTAATTTAAATAGGTACCTGTTATGTTTAATATTTAATTGAATTTGTCAAAATTTGAACTTCTAATGTCTAAGAAAAAAATGTTGAGTGTTTTTTCAGATATTTTTGATTTCAGAATAAACTACATATTATTATGAATTTAGTATTACATTTTCAATTCTTTGGTAAAATAATTAAATATTTTAGGAATTTTTATCTACCTACATACTTACAAATTAGCTTGTAAAATTTCCTGATTTTAATGAAATTTGTCAAAATTCTAACTTAAAACACTCTTAAAAAGTTATTGTGGAAAAATTTCAAGTGTCCATGATTGGATCGAAAAATATTTTTTAAATGTTACCAATGAAAACATTTTTTGATTTGTCCAAAGAGTTAAGACAAGTACTGGGAATTGATTAACACATAAAAAAACAGGCATGGTGATCAATTAAAATACGCAATATATTGCAAAAACATGAAGTTGATTATAAATGTTTATATGACTATATAAACTTCTCTGAGATGTTATTATATAGATGTTAAACGCCAGGTTGAGTGAAGTTGATGCGAAATGTAACATCACAAATAGGACTACTTTGTGATATCCAAATGTGCCTTCAGTATGTGATGTATAACAGTATTAAATATACTTTGCATAGGTTAAGTACTCAAATAGGTTTATCACAGGGATATAAAATAGTAACTTCTTAGTATTAAAAATTGCAACTGAACATCATATCAATATTTCAATCCAGTTCACACAATTCTTTCCTAATTGGATATGCATTGGATATATTAACAGTTTCCTTATACTTTTAAACTGCAGGTAACTAAACTTCTCTCCTTTGTGGTTAATAAATCTTGGCTGTATGGTTGTATAATTAGAAATTAGCTAGTAAACATTTACAAAAAATGAAAGAAGTACGATACAACTGTACAAAGGAAGAAAAAAACTTTATAACTAAAAAAGTAATACAAAAATAAGCATATTGCAAATTAGAATCTACTCGTAGGGCCATTCTCACAATGTCCGGTTTATGTTAACAGACATTTAACCCACGGAATTCTGCCGTAATAAAATCTACCATCGGCTGTTTAGTGTTAACCAACACATAACCAGATATGGTAAAAACAAGCCAAAGAATGATAAAAAAAATTGGAATCAATGGATGTACATGAACAATTGTATACAAAAATTATACAAGGAAAATTGAGTTGAATAACATTTAATACATTATTATAAGATAAAGTAATATATTAATTATTACTTGTGTGTAACAAACTTAAAACTTCAGCTTTTGAACCGGGAGATGGAACAAAAAATATTAAAATCGCATTTGATAATAAGTTCAAATTAAACAAATTGGGTTATTTCACACATGAAAAAATGTATTAAATATACATTATCTAACATAATTTCACCCATTTTTTAATCTGTTTTACAAAAACTATACTTCAGTCATACAAAATAAAGTATTATCCTTTCGATTTAATTGAACTTAACATCTAATATTGACCAAATAGTGTCATTTGGTAAATTTATTTCAAAAAATAATTTAAAAAATTTATTGACATTGATATTTCATTCTAAGGCGATGATATTGTATATTGTATTGATATTGGTTTTATCCACATTGATGTATAATATATTATCTGAAATCAAAATGTACATCAATAGTTGAACAATAAATTCTGTTGTGTAATATAATATTTGGAGAAAAAACTGTATATTTATCTGATTTCTGGTCGTTTTTTAATATAATGCCAACTGAATGTCAAATAATTGCGATTTCATTTTTGTGAAATACAAATTTTATTATTCAGATACAGGGTAGAATTATAAACTAATTACTTGTCGTAGAGAATATTTTTAGATTTTCTAGTGTATGAATCTCTGTAAACAGCTACTTTTCATGGAATTTTAGAAAAATGCATAATGATTTGTCAATCAATTCTCAATCTCTTTTTTTTATTTATTTACATAGAATATATTATATCAGAACCTGTAGTTGATGTTTATAACCGATAAGTGTTAATGTTCAATTCGTTCAATTTATTACATAAAATAATTTAAACAATTTATTGACATTGATATTTCATTCTAAGATGATATTGTAAAATTTACAGTTGGATATTTTACTCAAACAAGTCTCCACCCAAGTTGAATTAGTCTAAAGATATTCATGGTCCACTTGCCTTGAGAAAAACTTTGTAATTTGCACTCTATCCATGAATGAAGTCAACACTCTAATTTATAAAATTGAAAGAAATATTTTTAATTTATTTAAATTTTTGATTGAAGAAATCGATAAAACGTAATAACAACATTTCCGATAAGAGTAAGTAACTGAAATTTATGTGGGAGAAAATAATATACATATTCAATTTTAGAAATGAAACAAAACGGAAAGCAGAAACCATTGTGAATAAAACGGTTGAATGCGAATGGAATGTGCTCACATTCCAAGAGTACCATCAGTATTCAAGAGAAATCTACAGATTTTTCATTTTCACAAGTTACAATAAAGAAAACGTATTGACACAGTTAATGAAACTTTTCAAACTAAACATAATGCAGAAGTGAGTTATCTTGAATATTTTGAAATTAAACATAAAAAATAAACTGATAAAATACTATTAAGCCGAGTCTATTAAATTGAGCACAGGTGGATGTAATTTATGCACAATTACTCAGAAGAATACAAAAAAATTTAAATATTACATCCCATAAACATGAACACATACTTTGGAAGTTCATAGATATGAGTATAGTGCCAATTTGATATAGATATGTCATAATATACATAAATAATAACCTACAGCGTTGGCAATCAATGAACAAAGACTGTTGAATATTTTATGAGGTAAATGATAACGGATATGTTGTAGGCATATAGTCAAATCAGGCATTTTGTTAAATGCCTAGGTATATAGTCAAAGAATTTTATGTTTATGTAATTTTATTATCCGCTTAGACATTTAGTTAAATGCCTATTTCATGTCAGGCAAATAATAAAAAAACATTTTGTATTATTTAAAAAATTTAAATATATTTTCTATCAGTTATTTATTGCTATTTTACGTATAAAGAAGCTATGTATTATTTATTAATATGAAAAACACGTTAGTATATGAAATAATATGTTTAATTTTGTGTGCATTATTACTATTGTTTTAAAAATGAATTTATAAATATATACAGGTAATAAATAATTAGTTGTGATAGACGTAGATGATAGTACGAGTATATTGTATACCCTATAGGCTACAGTCAGTATAGTCTATAGTACGAGTAGACGAGTACACTGTACTATAAATTCTTATTAAATAAAAATAAAAGTTCCATTGGTTTTTACCTTGGTTGTATGAGAACCTTATCTATATTGAGTACCGTAAAATAGTGAAAAACTATTTAAAGAAATAAAGGTTGGTGATCAAATAGTATTAAGTGTTCCAAAAGTAGACCGAGGACCTCTCGATAGTCAAAATATAAATAGGTTAGTAATAGACATTCGGAATGGCGTTTATCAAATTGGTACGGATGTGAGTAAAATAAAAAATTGGTGTTTAAGAAAATAACTTTAAATAATGTCAAATAATGGCTTAGAAAACAGCAAAGTAAAAAAAGAAATTTGTGTTCATACGTGAAGCAGTAGCAAACTTGTCAATTTACGACGGTCAAGGTTTTGTTAAATGTCAATGTCAATCAGGAAAGCGGCAATGTCAAACCAATCGGTGCTTATATTTTAAGAAAAATCTCAAATGTTCCAGCAAATGCCAATAAATAACAACATGTGACAACAAGTAATAGGTAACAAAATCTTGTAATTATATTATAACTTTTAATTTATTTTTTATGATTTCATTTTTAAAAACAATTGTAGTAGTGGACACGAAATTAAATATTATATTATTTCACATAATTATTGTGTTATTATTATTATTATTTTATTTTCTACGTGTTTGACATATTAATAAATAATACATACATTTTTATGTATAAAATAGCAATAAATAACTGATAGAAAATATATTTAAATTTTTAAAATAATACAAAATGTTTTTTTTATTATTTGCCTGACACGAAATAGACATTTAACTAAATGTCTAGGCGGATAGTAAAATTACATAAACATTAATTTCTTTGACTATATGCCTAGGCATTTAATAAAATGCCTGATTTGACTATATGCCTACGACAAATACACAGTAAGATTGTAGTATTAAATACAATTTTACCAAAAATTTTATGGTTCACTATTTTATATTTATTGTTTCTTCTGTTTCGTCAAAAATATTGTTTGTAGTTTTGGCTGTAAATGATTTCCAGTGGAGTTCAGTCTCAATCCATTGTACATTTATATTTTGGTGATTAGAATATGAATGATGCGTCATTATCTTCACTGGTCCTTAGCATCTCCAAAAGAACATATACAAATTGGGCCGTGAATAGCATAAAAATAAGTAATTAAAATATTCATCACCCATAACTTACTTAACTTATTTGAAACTGAATAAGTGTTGACAGAGCGGAAGGTATAATACATAACGATAATCATTGGTGATAGGTTTTATCCACATTGATGTATAATATATTATCTGAAATCAAAATGTAAATCAATAGTTGAATAAATTCTGTTGTGTAATATAATATTTGGAGAAAAAACTGTATATTTATCTGATTTCTGGTCGTTTTTTAATATAATGCCGACTGAATGTCAAATAATTGCGATTTCATTTTTGTGAAATACAAATTTTATTATTCAGATACAGGGTAGAATTATAAACTAATTCCTTGTCGTAGAGAATATTTTTAGATTTCCTAGTGTATGAATCTCTGTAAACTGCTACTTTTCATGGAATTTTAGAAAAATGCATAATGATTTGTCAATCAATTCTCAATCTCTTTTTTTTATTAATTATTTACATAGAATATATTATATCAGAACCTGTAGTTGATGTTTATAACCGATAAGTGTTAATGTTCAATTCGTTCAATTTATTGCATAAAATAATTTAAACAATTTATTGACATTGATATTTCATTCTAAGGTTCACATACTTTGGACGTTCATAGATATGAGTACAGTGCCAATATGATATAGATATGTCATAATATACATAAATAATAACCTAAAGCGTTGGCAATCAATGAACAAAGACTTTTGAATATTTTATGAGGTAAATGATAATGGATACACAGTAAGATAGTTGTATTAAATACAATTTTACCAAAAATGTTATGGATCACTCTTTTATATTTATTGTTTCTTCTGATTCATCAAAAATATTGTTTGTAGTTTTGGCCGTAAATGATTTCCAGTGGAGTTCAGTCTCGATCCATTGTACATTTATATTTTCATGATTAGAATATGAATGATGCATCATTATCTTCACTGGTCCTTAGCATCTACAAAAAAAAACATACAAATTGGGCCGTGAATAGTATGAAAATAAGTAATTAAAATATTCATCACCATAACTTACTTATTTGAAACTGACATTGATATTTCATTCTATGGCGATAATATTGTTAAATTTACGATTGAATATCTTACTCAAACAAGTCTCCACACAAGTTGAATTAGTCTAAAGACATTCATGGTCCTCTTGCCTTGCGAAAAACTTTGTCAACACTCTAGTTTACATAATTTTATTTGAAAAAGAAATCGTATATTTTCACGTCTGATAATATTATGCATGCTTTGGTGTGAGTAAACTTTTACACGTATCTATCGTGTTTGAGTTGAGTAGTTGAAAGTATCATACTCTCTCTATGTTCTGTGGTATGTAGGTACACGATGGCGGACGACAGTAATGAGGGTAATGTAATGAAGTTCATTTTATAACGATAGAATTTGTAAAAAAAAACAGTTAAAAAAGTATCGTTTTCGAGCCTGTAAGTTGTTGAACAAAGGCCCGTTTGATCTTATCACTGATACGGTCAGTTATCAGGCCAGATATCAGGTTATCAGCAACAGATTGTCGAAATTCTGTCGACATATAATATTAACATAAAATTGATCAATTGTCAAAGCTGGACCCAAAATGGAAGATAGTTACAATCATTTATTCACTCCTACTTTCGGTCTTATTGTGTCTAGTGTCCAGTGTTCTTCTTGGAGCGTTCATTTTTCGTTGCGTTGTTTACACGCGTCATTTATAACATTCTAATTTTCAATTTTACCACTTTCCTTCGGCCGAGGGTTCTATTCCCGCCGTTTATATCTATTTTCCGTATACCTTTAACCAACTTCCATGTCTACTCTCTTGGTGATTGAGTCAGCTATGGCTGGTCTGGTGATCGGTCGTGGCGGGGCTACGATTAAGAGCATCCAACAGGATAGCGGCGCGATGGTAAAACTAACCAACGGTGACACGGAGGACACTCGAAACGTAAAAATAATTGGCAGTGAAGACTCGCAGCGTTTGGCCAGTGACATGATCGAGAAAATCGTCGGAAAATTGGTGCGGTCAGAAACGATTTCCACGCCACCGCCACCGCCAAGACGAAAACCCCGTGATGGTGGCGGTGGTGGTGGTGCAGGCAGGCCGCGATTAGTCAAGCGAGCGGTGTCGCCGGAAGAGAAGATCAATTGCAGCGACGATGTTTGGGAGGAAGTCCTCCGAGAGAACAGGGAAAAAGAGCTCGAGTTGTTAAAATTGTTGCCACCGATCAAAAAGGATTTCTATGTGGAGCATAGCCAAGTAAAGGCTATGTCCGACGAGGAAGTTCAGTCATTCAGAACTGCTCAAAACGAGATTACCGTTAAGTATGTGGATGGCGCTGAATATACCCGAACAATACCGAAGCCAGTAAAAACATTTGAGCATGCTTTTAGCTCATATCCAGATATCATGAAAGTGATTAAAAAACAAAATTTTACCACACCCTCGCCCATTCAGTGTCAAGCCTGGCCTATAATTATGAGTGGACATGACTTAATAGCCATTGCGCAAACGGGTACAGGCAAGACATTGGCATACATACTGCCAGCTTTAATTCATTTGATTCAACAGCCCACTCCACGCAATAAACGTATTGGACCATCTGTGCTTATATTGGGACCAACAAGAGAGCTGGTATTACAAATCCACGATGAAATAACAAAATATTTACATAACAATATTAAAGTTGTATGTGTATACGGTGGTGGCGTATCAGCAGTAACTCATCAACAACTTATACAAGCTAAGAAACCAGACATTATTGTGGCCACACCAGGAAGGCTTAATGATTTGGTTGGTATACAAGCTGTTAAACTCGATCACGTATCTTATATGGTCCTTGATGAAGCAGATCGCATGTTAGATATGGGTTTTAAGAATCAAATAGAATTGTCTCTAAGACATATACGCCCAGATAAGCAAACAATTTTGACGAGCGCCACATGGCCAGTAGCTGTTCAAAATTTGGCCAATTACTTTGCAAAAAATCCATTACATATTACAGTCGGTTCTCTTGATTTATCTACTGTGGATACTGTAACTCAAAAAATTATAATACTTAAAGAACATCAAAAGGAAGATTGGTTGGATGACTTCATTAGCAATTACCTCTCCGAGGATGATAAAGTCATAATATTTATGCGCAAAAAAACATCGGTTGACAAAATGTATGAACATTTCAACAGTATAAATATTGAGTGCAGGTAATAGAACAAACATTATTACATTTTATGAATAAAATTTGAAACCAGCCTTTTGATTTATAGATGCATACATGGTGGAAGAGTACAAGCTGATCGAGAAGCATCATTGGCCGATATACGCAATGGTGTTGTATCCATTCTTATTGCTACAGATGTGGCATCCAGAGGAATAGATATTCATGATATCAGTTTGGTTATTAACTATGATTTTCCTTTGAATATTGAAGAGTATGTTCACAGAGTTGGTAGGACTGGCAGAGCAGGAAAAACAGGTTCAGCTATTACTTTGTTTTCTCAATATGATAAACTCAACGCTTCTCCCCTTATTGATGTTTTAAAAAAGTCTAACCAACCTATTCCACCAGAATTATACAAAATGACTGCTCAGTAAATATTAGCTTAGTTGTTAAAATTATATTACTATTTCATGTCTTACTTTAATGTTTATTCTGATGTTATTACCTATTTCATTGTGTAGATTTACCTACATTTATAATAAAGTAAATTATTATTTTTAATTTTTTTCATATTTGATAGTTTGATTATGGAAATATTTTTGTATTATTTTAGCAAACTATTATTATACCAAATATTTGTTTTGCAAGTTTCACTGAAATTAATATTTTATTTTTCAACATTTTTATTTAACATGAAAAAAAAATAACTCAATTTATTTAGTTTAATAATTTTAAAATTCAGATTAATAATCTACATATTTTATTTTAGATAAGCAGTTCATGATACTGCTGTCTTTTTATTTTAGGATTGCCTGTTGTGTTTCATAATTTAATGCAGAGAGAGCAAACTCTGAAGTGTATACGTTATTTATCATTTTTGTAGTCAATTAGTTTAGAAATTACAGGGTCAAGATGGGTAGGGGTATAATTATAGATTTAAATTCATCTAAAAATGTATAAAGGATGTAAGTATATTAGCTGAAGATGCATTATTTGTTTTATTTTGTGGGATGTTTGTATCTTTCACACAAGGCTCAAGTATGTGTGTTTAGTACTTGTCGTTAAATTGTTTGACTGGAGACAATGGTATTCATATCGATGTTGCGTGTGAGATGATCTGATAGGATGTCAAATGAGGTTGTTGGAGTTGTTTATGTACAGTGGAGCGTCGATTATCCGCACTAACAAGTATCTTAAAACAAATTTAAATTAAAAACTAATATTATACATAGTTAACATAATAAAAGATGTCCATTGATGTTATTGAAGTTACATGTATGTCAAATTAATTGAATATTACTAAACTAAATATGTAATTCAACTTAAATGTTTTCCAAATAGCTAACATATATCATTAAAAAACATTAGCACAAAAAACAGTTACATCACTATATAGTATATAGTATATCATAAGTGATTATAAAAACATGAACAGGTGAGTGGTGTACAATACAAACAATTAATACATAATTATTACCATTGATGATGTATTTTGAGAAAAATTTCCATTTTCTATCATAGCCTTCAACAATGGCGTAGGACACGAGTATGGTGGTGAAACAACATTTTGATTTGATATTGATGTGATACTTATTAAACATATTTTTAAACATTTTAATATAAGATTGTATTTTAATATCTACATACATAAATACATAAAATTAATAACATATAAAAATAAAATAGAAATAGAAATATATAAATTTTGTTTATAGATAGGCATTAATATTAATAAATATTGTATGGTGAACCTATTAACCGTTATAATTACTGGTACCACAGTTCTTACATTATCATCACCTTGATTGGAATGTTCTATTGGAGGATTTGAAGTTAATTAAAACATGATATTCTACGTATAAAATTATGATGTACTTCCTGCAACTTCTATAAAATATTAATATAGTTATTAACACAATTGTTAGTTTAAAACTAATATATTAAATACATGAATATAACACTGTTCCTCATTTTCATCTGAAGAGGAATCAGCATTATCATCATCATCAATATTTTGAAAAAGAGAACTTATACATTGTTTTTTTCTTCGTTTCACACCCAAGATTAATAGCATTTTCTGAATCAGACAAATTAATAGTACATCACAATTTTGAAATTGCTTCATTGAATGAATCTAAATTATTATACATGTTGTATTAATAAAAAATATTTATATTCTTGAAAAATGAAAAAAAATATTCTACATAACATGTAAAATATCATATATTATAATATCATTTTAAATTGCAATAACATTTTAGGTACCTATGTACTTAGGGTACTATATAGTATATAGTTACAAATATTAATATTTTTTTCACCTATTTTAGTTTCTGCCAGTTGTAGGCTCTATAAATAAATCATATATAGGTAGGTGAAAAAAAAACAGTAGCATATAAATAAAATATTCATATGCTTACCATATTATTTATCATTTACTAATTTGAAATAATGTAATGAATAATCTTAGGTTAAGTTTAATTTCTTTTCACAAGATGGACACATTAATGAATTTTTTATGTGGCCATTTGCACATCACATCTATTGCGCTCTTGTAAGCTAACCAAGTATACTACGTAGATAGGTTAACCTTTAGAATTTAATGTGATAAAATGATCCATACAACAACTACACACATTCATATTAAGGTATTACCAAAATGCTGATGTGACATTATAATTATGATTTATGACTTATCAAAACCAATAACTATCATTTACAGTCTACACATTTCAGATAGTCTGGTAATTGCAGTATAATAGTAAGTTGTATGTAATATAGATAGTACCTTCTTATTGTATTTGACATGGGCACATGGTTAATGGATATAATCAAACTTTACGTGTCCAATAAATGTTGTATATAAATACACAGAGTGAGCGACCACAGTGTGAAAATAATTACACAGACCTAAATTGGCTTGACCATTTCATGAAAAAGTGACCATTTTGTGAAATATTTTCATATATATCCTAAAAAGTGGCTACAACACACGAATAATATATTTTACAACGTGCATTTTTGGTGATACTCTAAAAGAGTATTTCAACAATGAATCTATAAAATATTTAAAATATTCAATATTTTGAAAAAAACAATATGTACAATTATTCAAATAATAGCTCCCAGTAATGACATGTAACTAACTTAAGTGTAGAGTATTTCATCACTTCCGCAAAATCCATATCTTCTACAATATTATATTAACCTAACATACATTTTTTATCTGGGCATTTGAACCATCAATTCAGCACCTATTTGAATTAACTAAAATACTTGTCATTTTTCCAGTTTTAAAAGCTAATAGTAAAAATAAAATTATTTTAGAATATAATATAAATTTAGTTGTTATAACATTCTACCTACAAGTTACTAAAGAGTCGAATTTTAAATCATTATCTTTTAGGCAATCAAAATACATCAAATAACTGAAAATTTTAATGATCAACTTTTTTGCAATAAATAGAACCATTTGTTCTACTTTTCAATCAAAATATCAAATATATTTTTAAATAAATATTAGCATATAATAAAATATAATTTATTCTTTATAACTGTATTCTTATTATGTATATACTTAGGTAAGCACAATAAAATCAATAGTTTGAATTTAAAAAAAATAGCTGTATTCCTACCAAGCACAACACAGTAAATAGAAATTCTTCGAAATTCACTTAAACTAAAATTATTGTCTTTACCTAATTAAATTTACACCAATTAATTTACACATATGTATATTATATTCAAACAATTGGAACCTAAAACAATACAATCATTGATAGTATAACTTAAGATAACTTTAAAATTAATACAACGCAATATTTTATATAATACATATTTTTGCTATGCACAGCCTGTATAAATATTATAATACGATCACCCATACCACCCAACAAAAAATATAAAACCAAATAACTATTATAAAATTGTTTCATGAACCTCAGTTATAAGAAATTTGAGGATATCTGTTAGTTAATTTCTATGGATTTATTATTGTTCGGAGGGAAAATAAAATCTAAGCCCTTTAACCCTAGCTCTACGCCCAAGAAACACGCGGCATTTGCAGGGAATGCTCGGAGCATAACAGGCGTCACACCAGCGTACAATGCTTTCAGTCCTTCTTCTTTGTATAGTTTAGCAAATACGTCTCGAATGCCTCTCGGGTACATTCCTTCAGGTGCTGAAAGTATAAAATAATGATATCAATAAAAAAACAGTGATAATGTGATAATCACATGAATATCACAGAAACCATTGAGTACTATAGAATGGTGTGAATAGGTTATAATGGCATAAATATCTTAAAATTAGTCTAAATATTTCAAAAATATTAATTTAATTTAGAGGACGCCACAAGTGTTGTCTCAGTCTTATTAGAGTACCTATACCAGAAAAAAACTGTTCTGCGCTCGATAGAACCACTCAGGCTGTGGTCCAGACTAACCTTCCAAATTGTCATACTGAGGACGTAACACTAGGCATTTTTGTTGTCTCCGTCTTATAAGTGCGTAACACATCAAATTTACGTTCAGCAGATCACGTGTAGCTTCGTTAGTTTAATAATTAGAGTGAGTCGACCTATTATGAAACTTTTAGGTAAGAACATTATCTGTGTTTGTGTATGTTGGTTTTTACGATAATTCAATTTTTAAGTGAGTTATAATTTTATGAGCATTTTGAATTTACGCTATATTGTATATATACAACTTGCTAAAAAATTGGACTAACGCAAAAAAATCAGCCTAGGAACACAGAAAATGTTCTTAACATCAAGTTTCAAAATAGATTGATTCACTCTAATTTTTAAACTAACGGAGCTCCGCGTGATCTGCTGAGCTTAAATTTGGTATGTAACGCACTTGTAAGAAGGTAATACCTAACTGCTGTTTCCGGCATTACGGTTTTTCGGTATTCGATTTCAATACCGTCAACCCTAATTCTATATATATTTTACAAACCAGAAGGCGGTCACAGACTCCTATACTAAATTACAGAAATATATAGAAATATGGGAGTATATAAAAAATAAATTTATACTTTATAGAAATCTGTGACGCCGGCCATCAAAATCTGGTCGTCGTTTGTTTGAACCCAGAGATTTCCGTGCTAAAAAATAATAGTCAATTTTTCTTATCTTTGTATTAGGTATAATAATAAATTAGTTTTAATTGATATTTTTTTTTTATTTTCCCATTACAAACTTAATGTTTGACCGTGATGAACCTTTTTTTCATTGCAACACTCACGATTTTTTATTTCCACAATAACTAATAATCGTACTTTAGGACTATTATTCATACTAGCACTCACCATAAAAAACCTAGATCCGCCACTGCCTAATATAATAATAGTATTCTGAATAATTCTATACATTATATAGTATTCTAAATATTTTCCACAGTATTCAGAATACATCATTAAATATGGGCAACAGTATTCTAAAAGTATTTCAAATACTGTATTTGGAATACTATCCAAGTATGTTTTAGTATATAGTACTATAAACTATAAATAATAGTTTTAAATATATATAGAGGGATGAAACAAACCGATTTGTAAACGACTCTTGAGTACGTCCGCAGGCATAGCAATTAACCAGTTCAGTATACCAGCCATACCCCCAGCGAATATTGTGTTTATGAGTCCTTCCGAGTTGTTATTTTTTTGATACCTCACTAATAGTTCGTATGTAGTAAAGTACACACCACAAGCCGGAATATCTGTTAACAAAAAAAATATGTAGGTAAATCGTAAGCTTATAAATCATATGAGGACATCGGTGAGGAAACAAAACTATTCGGAGGATTTTTGAATTATTATTATTGGATTATTCTAGCATCCCTACACATTCAACCAAATGTCCGTCTATGTAACAGATGCTGTTAAAGATCTTTTGTATAAATCAAACATCATATATTCAGTTTCAATTTTTTGGTAAATACTAAAGTTTGTATTTTAAAGCTTTTATAAATCTCAAAAATACGCAAATAAAATACTACTTAATGCACTAAAAAACTGATGTAAAAATAAAAAAATGTAATTTTTTATATTATTAAACTTAATCTAAATGGTTCTTTTTCAACCTGGTTGACTTTGGCGGAACTTCTAGGAACGTCTGATTTTTACGATTAGGTACCTGTCATTTTACATGTACTTATACTTAATAAAATATTAATTGAGAGATAAGGGAAAAGGTTCGACTATTACAGTAAAATTATTTGAAATTTATAGTTCACTGCCATGTCATAATTGTCAGAAAACTGTTAATGGAATAATATGTTTTTTTTGTAATTTTGTTTTTAACCATTTTTGGAAATACAGGCTTGTGGGGAGAGGCTGTTTTCTGCTACTTTCGTATCTGTTATTAAAAGTAAAATATACAGTTTGAGGAGATAGTTTGATATATATATTTACACGTTTGCTAATATTATACTGAAAATGCCTTTAAAATAATATGCCCAAAAAATCAAAAAAGTTAATTAATAATGCAAAATAAAAGTTGCATTGTTTTATTCTTTGATCCGCAAAACAAATTTTACGCTTGAAAACTTTGTTGTAGAGCTTACGGAAATTTCCGGAGCTTTCCGTGCGATTAGAATCAAAACTATAGTGGTAGTATAATACAAATTAATTTTTATCAAAATCCAAAACACAAAATTATGATTTTAGACACCTTGAGAAATATTAGGTAGGCCTCAGTAAAAAGTTAATCAGGTTGCAGTCTGCCGATGTCCAACTGTGTTAAATAACATTTTTTAATGTAGGTACTAAGTATATGGTAAATTGCGATCGTTCCTACCTACCTATATAAAAAATACATTTTTAAATAAATGCAATTCATGGTTTATTTTCAACAATAATATGGTATGAAACACGTAAGTAGGTATAAAACCATGAAAAATGATACTGATAATATCATAGTGTTCACGTAAGGTCGTGAAAGCTATAGAAAGTAGTCTCCGGCTTTCCCGGAGTTTCGTAAATTGTTATAGGTATGCCATTAATTGTAATTAATTAATGAATAATGGCGATGTTGCCGAAGTAATTCACAAGTTCTGTTAGACAAAGGTTAGTGTAACATACACACCAACTTTCAATTTGAATTGAATATAGAATACAACAATGAGTACCACTTTACACTATGTGGAGTCAGGAGTATTATAGTAAATAATAATCGACATTTTAGGTAAAAATTATAAATAACCTAAGCATAATAATTATTTATAAGACATACATACATAAGTATACAACCCATATTTTGTTAAATCAGTTTTAATCACGAATTTCGTGAGGACGGTGTAAGTATATCAGTATAATTACATATTTTATGATGTGATACATATCGCCCCAAATCTTCAGAATACATATTAGTATATTACATATACATATATACAGGTATAGTTATATTTTGCGGCTGTAGATTTTCTTCCATTTTGATTCTGAGTGAAATTGATTGTTAAAATGATGTAGGTTTTAAAAAAAACAATTGTCTGTCTTCATTAAAACGCAGTAAAAATGATTCAATCTTCAACATTCAGATTCGTAGTAAATTGAATTTAGTTAGTAGGTATTTACTATTAACGAATTTTGGGAAACATTAACAAACGTCAAAAACCGACGAAAAACCGAGAACATTTCCGGAATAGACAACAACACTATTGTTTGATAAAATTGATCATGTTTTTATTGTAGATTTAAATTTAAAGTTTAAAAACTTAGAAAAAAGAGACGGACTATATTGTCAATATTGGCCTGGGTGGTGTCTGCATGAATAGGTATGTAGTATACTGGCCTAAAACTAATTTAATGTGAACTAAGTACAGTAGGTACATCTGTACCTAAGCATAAGAGGCCGCATATGTGCTGTTTCCGTATTGAAACTAAAACTTAAACGTATATAATAATTACACGGCTACACCTAACAAAATTGATGTCTAGCAGTTCCAATTTGATGAACTTAGCTTTATTAATAGATTGAATTGAACTAATATCAAACTGAAATGTAAAAACATCAGCTTATTCTCTCGTTGGTTTTATAAGTGAATTATGAGCAGTATATTAAAATATGTATATTACTAAAAACTTAAACATCGTAAAAATTTAATAAGGGAATACAGATGATTATTTTATCTTTAAGTTTGATAATAGATCAATTCACTCAAATAATTAAGGTAACAACAAAATACATACAGTTGTTCACATTTAAGTAGTTTTGGGCCATTATAATATATTTTCACATTCATGCAAACTCACCTTGCCAATATTGGCCACATAGTCTGACTTTCATTTCTTAGTCATTAAACTTTAAAGCTATAATAAAAACGATCAATTTTATCAAACAATAGAATTGTTGTCTGTTCCGAAAATATTCTAGTTTCCCCCCCGGCTTTTGTTAATGTTTTGCAAACTTCGTAAATGTAAATACTAACTAAATTAAATTTGTTACCATAAGTTAATTTGGGCATTTTGGTGTATCATGTTTTAGTGAAATGGAGACAACACGTCAAAATGGTACGACGTTGGACGTCCTGCTATAATCGCATTTTTTTATGCCTCAAAATGCTTAAAATTTAGTGCTAGGTTCCTCATTAGTTCACATATCATCAAAATTTAACAACATCGAAAATATATACCTAGGCATAATTTATTTATATAAGTAACTCAAATTTTGATAAAATTGTATATTCAAATGATAAATAACCATTATTTTTTAGTAGATAGTTGAAACTTTAAGCAATTATAATATACCTATAGTGTTCTATATTACCACCCATACTTTTATTTTCAATAGATACATGATGGCATTTTAACTTTTAACAATTTAACTGATTTTAACCTAGTTATATCATACTTCAATTCACACCGTTTTAACCTATAGCTAGTATTGACTTAGTTAGTAACAATAATATAAATATTTATACATATTATAATATGTTATATGATAAAATAATACTCGACATTTTTGAATATTAAATTTAATAAGTAATGCCAAACACACAGTATCCTTGTGATACACAACTGATAAATTTACAAAGTATAATTTTACTCCCACGACAAACATATTAATCCAGTTCCTGTTTAGTTACAACAGGAAGGAAAATAAAATAAGATAATGATATTCAATGGTCAAACATTTCATTTAGTAGTGAATTATAAATATTAAATTATTATTATTATGATACATTATATTAAAATTAAACATTTGTGTAAATTAAATTATTTTTAAAAATACATTAAAATGATTTGCAGCAAGTTTTATTTAATGTGGTATATTATTGTGATGAGTGTTTTTTTGAAGGTAATTTCACTATGGGATAGTGTTTAATTTTAATTTTTTCAATTTTCATTTACCTATTGTTTTTTAATAAAATTATTTATAAATTCATTCAACTTACAGTAACCTAACTGAAATCTCTGGGAACAGCAAAATATTTGAGATAATGAAAAATATAAGTACTCTGAAGGATAGAGGGGTATTTTTTTTGAGATATGAGATAATAAATTTATTTAATTAAAATTAAAATCTTAAAATTTGAAAATAGCAACTCAGTATAGTAATAGTAAACACCAAAAAATATTTTATATATTTATAAGGAATAATTAATAATAGTAACAAATTATCTTAACCAGAAATAAGTGACAAATTGTATATTAAGAGGACGCCGCACAGGCATTTGTTGTCTCAATCTTACAAACGTACAACAAAGCAAATTTCACGTTCGCAATAATACGTTTTACTCGATAATTTCTAAAATTAGAGTGAATTTATCTCTTAAAAATTTAAAGGTAAGAATATTATATATGTCATTTCTGAGGATTTGATTGATATTATTATTTTTAAGTAAGTTGTGATCATTTTAAAATGTACAAAAACAAATTATATGATATAAACATAGTTCCATGACATTTTACTATTTCAGACATATCAGTGGGCTTGAAGCTCAATTAAATATTATTACTAAATAATTTTAAAAAATAGTGATAATAACAAATATTTTAATAGTAAATTACATCAGAAGTTATTTAAGTTTGAAAAACTTAAAAATATCAGATTTTTTAAAGTATTATAACTTTTATCTTATTAATGATATCAAACAACTAAAAAAACTATGATACAGAAAATATTATCTTCTATATTGTGTACACTTTTGACGTTTCAACAAGAACTACACACTAAGTGATTCTATCCTGCGCAAAACAGTTATTGCTATGTTATACATTTGTAAGACAGTGACAACACATGTGGGTATACGTTTTCTTAATTAAAAAAAAAAAATTGGCAAATGTAATGGGTTAAGAAATAACAAAAAACATGATAGACAAACATTTATTTCTGATTTCCATTTCTTTGTTCAATCTAAAATCTAGATGTCATTAAGTTTTAACACATTATACAACTGTTGGTATTGAATACAATTTTATTAATTTATAATGTTATAGGTAAAATAATCAAAATCTTAAAAAAACATTTCTATTTCTATAGTAATGTACCAACAATTATACTACCTACTTGACTATTAATTTTAAACCCGAAAACATATGAAAAAATGTATTCATAAAGTGTTAGGTTATTAATAGTATATTTTTCATACTTAAAAATGCATTAAATATTTTAAGAATTATATAAATATTATTATGTCATTTTAAAACTCAAGCACATGTACACTTTGGTTGATATTAAATGTGCATTTGTATAAAATAGTTAAATTTAAAATAAGATTCAAATATAATTTTAAAATATTAGATGTTTTAGGATCATACAAAATAAATATTAATTATTATTTTATAAATATATTTATTCTTATGAAATTGTTCTTAATAAAACAATCTAACTTAACTGTTCCTAAATAATATTATATCAGATATAAATGAATAATTGTCGAATCATTCGATATCTTGTAAAAATAGTTTATTGGTTATTTTAAACATGCATCTATTTAATTTTTAAGGTAAATAATGAGTAATAATTTGTTTAAAATTATTTCCAAAATTCCTTTAGGTCAATAAGAGAATAGAGCAATTTATTTAGTTTAAAATTTTAAATTACAGCCCATAGGTCATAAACATTGTTATCTCTTACTTGGATTAATCTCAAACTGGTTATAAAATATCATAAACTTTTATGTTGTACATTAACTTAAACCTTATATTCTGTTTATAGACTGCATTTTATATTTAAGTTTATGAACATTTGTCTATTTTTCATTCCAATATTCTTGTTAAATTAATGTTTTAGAATCATAACAATTATTAAGCCTTTTTTAAAAACTCACAATTTCCTAAAATGCATCATATTTGTGTCCATTAAAATATTCACAAATATAAATATTCCATAGTTTTAATATTATAAAACAAACTAATCTCTAAAAAAATAAAAATACATTAATGTTTTTTAATGAATTAATTTTTGTACATATTATGATTTTTATAATACATATAGTTATTTTTAATGGTTGTTATTTTTAGAACTTTTATGATATTTTTATGATGGTTATAAATTATAATTTTGTGGCAGGTACAAAGTTCTGATATAAATTTAGAATGGGGCAAAGATTGTCCAAGAGCATGTAACTGTAAGAACACAGATTTTATTGACTTACCACTAGTTAAATGGATGTATAACGGACTACAAACTGAACTAGAACCAAATACCTCAAATACACAAAATGAAGTAACAAGATACAATAGTTTAAAATATACTTAAATAATTGTACAGATTACTTAAATACAATGCTCTTAATTAAAGGTTGTCGAAGAAAATGAAGAAGAGCCAATAACTCAGCACAATACACAGTTTTTCAAAACTGCATTATGTATGTTTATGAATGTAACAAAACCAAAAGACTTTTTAAATTTTCTTCCATTAGACACAGAGGTAAGTACACATATGATGTTCAAAAATGTTCTGAATAAACATATAAAATATAGCTGATACAAAGAGTTATTGAATTAATACCGTTAAAGTTTTAAAAAATGTATAAGAATAAAAAAAAGCAGTTAAGTGGGTAACGCATTGATGAACATTAGGTGTCAATAGAGTCACTGTAATGGATGTGTTAACTTTAAATTCAATGAAATGAAACCATTACATACAAAAAATGATACTACTAAGTATATTTGATGATATTATTGTGATTAAAGTAATTTATTTTACTATTAGGCATTAAAGACAAATACATTTAAAAAAAAAAAAAATTACATATGAAAAAGTCATAGTGTGTATAAAATAAAATGATATACACTAAAAATGTTATATATTATCCAACAATAATATTTTTTAATTACAACAAAACAACTAAAATCGTTATTATTGGTTTAAATATGTAATTTCATTCAAATTTTGACTTAAAAGGTCTGTTAAAAAGAACTGTTTTTAAATTATTTTTTTGATTAATTGGTTAAATAAACATCTATTTATGAAAATGTTGTATACAATTTTGAATCCTCAGCTATAAAAATTAAATATTCTATAATTTTATAATTTTTAACATCAAAATAATTTGAACATTTTCGAGATTTTGAGAAATGTTGTCAAAATTTGAACTTTCAATACTTATAAAAAAAAAATTGTGACTCTGTATCTTTAATATCTTGTATAAACTTTTTTTAGAATTTCAACCCTCCTAACCAAAAAAAAATTTATTTTCAAATGTCCATAAATAGCTCAAAACTAGTCGAAATATTTTAAAAATTATATCTAAAAGATAATAAAAGAAACAATTGTTGAATATTTCAAATACCTAAAATAATTAGTTTTTTTTATAGAGAACGAATGTTTGAGTAGTTGTTAATTTACTGGTGAATAATTAATATCGTAATTCAAAGGCTCGTAACTTTTTTTTGTTAATGTTAGGAAATCTTAATCTTGTATACAATTTAAAAATCTAAACAGAAACTTTACCAATTTTGTGGTTTTAATGAATTTTTATAATAACTCCATGTTCGGATTCAATAGATTACCGCTCAACCTTTTATTTGTAATTTCCAAGAACAACAACTAATGACATTACATTTTTAAGTTTTTAACCGAGCAAAACTTTTTTTATCAACAATAATTTTAAAAAAAAAATGAATAAAACTCAACATTATACTATGGCTATGAATATCTAAAAAAATCCCAATATTTCGAAGAAGTTATGATGTTATGGCCTATGGGGCATATACATTATAAACATTCATTCAATTTCACATATTGGTACCTATAAGAAAATATGCTGTTGAACATTTTTACTGTCCAAAAACATGATAACAGACACAATAACAAAAATTAAAAAAAACACTCATCATTACAAAACCAATACACAAATCGCTCCACTCAAAATCTAAAATTATTAATTTGGTTCATTGTATTATGAAATAATAAATTTATCAAAATTCAATGAGAAGTGAAGTACATTAACATTATTTTGAACTAATAACATTAAAATATTATAATATTTTGGTTTAATCTTAGATTTAATATAATAATTAAATTTGAAACACATTAAGATAAATTATATCAACATAATAAAACGTATCTATGTATTTTTCAGGCATTAATTTTATTTCAAACAACTGATTCAGACAAGATTACAATAGAAGATGATATAAAGCTGCCAAAACTAATTTTATTCGAAATTCATGGCAATAATAATCTGACAAAAATCTACATAACAGATAAAATATTCAAATATATGGATAACATAAAATATATTAACATTCAAGGTGTATCATTAGATAAATTAACTTTAGAAAGTAATGAACCAATTCCAATAATGGACACTTCTATCTATAAAAAAGAAAATTCATATGCATTTAATGAACTTTCACCAGTCTTACCTATGTATTTACATAAAGAACATAACAATAATATAAAAAACCATTTGATATTTTTACAGCCCAAAGATATTGACATGGTTCCTTATGAAACCTACAAAAAAACTAAAAGAACAGCAAAATCAAATAGCCTATTTTTAATCAATAAAGATTTGTTGTTTTTAAGAATTACAAATTGTGGTCTAAAAGATATATCTTGGGATTTATTTAATGGATTGGATTCATTGGAGACCCTTATTCTAGACAACAATGATATTGAATAAATTCCAGATTTTTCTTTTTATGGTGCTACTGTACTAAAAAGCTTATCATTAGCTAATAATAAAATTAAACATTTGCAGACAACTGGTTTAGCTGGTCTTCTTGATTTGAACTATTTAAATTTGAAAAACAATGCTATAACTGTATTATCCGAAACAACATTCCCACCATTACCAAAATTAAAAGTTGCAGATTTAAGTAATAATCCAATTGAAATGGTGTATCCGCATACATTTGAAGTGCTAAATGCTACTATAGAACTTGCACTGGGAACAAATAACAAACAACTACATTTACATCAAAATGCATTTATTGGTTTAGATTCTTTAGAAAAATTAAAATTAATTGGCGTACATGTGACAATTTTAGAAAGACCCTTTATGATTGGACTTCCTAATCTTGTAGAACTTAAAATCGAAGGTTCCATACAACATATAGCTTTTGATGCATTTGTTGAAATACCAAACATTAAACATCTCACAATCAGTAACTGTTCAATACAATCTGTGTCAATGGATTCATTTTATGGGATTTATAATTTAGAACATTTAGATTTGTCTTATAATAAACTCCAGGAATTGCCTCCTGGATTATTTGATAAACAATTGTTTCTCAAGGAATTAATTTTAAATAACAATCAACTGATTGATTTACCAGATGATATATTTAAAACAGTATCTAATCTTAAATTAATACGATTAGATATGAACTCGCTACACTGTACATGCAGGATGAAATTGTGGGATGTTTCATTAATGACTAAAAGCGCAAAAGTAATAAATAACCATACTTGCAAGTGGGAACATTCAAAGAAAGGATATAGCTGTAAAATTAAAAGTACAACTACATATATTTATAAAAAAAAGTTAGAACCAATATGTTCTAGTCCATCAAAATTAAAAGGAAAAACAGTTTCATATGCTTTGAGAAAGTACATGAATTGCAACAGTGAATCACATAGCATAAGTAACATGAAAAAAAAGTATAAAGAACTAAAGCTTCATAAACAAGTTAGTGAACAAGATATTAAACAAAGTACTGCAACTATAAAGACTAATTTTTCTGATTTTATTTTAAATAACACAACAAGCATCAGACACAACACTATTTCAGCACCAAATATAACAATGGAAATTATTGAATCAAAGCCGGAATCAATCACCAATAATACAGTATACATTACTACAGAAAGAAGTATACTTTTGAACAATGGAACATTTATAAGCAAGTTATTATTGAAAGAAGAAATTTCTAAAATGAAAAGAAAATATAAAGTAAAAAATTCAGATTCTTAAGTTGAAAACAAATTATGAAATTAATATTGAAATACTTACTATTAATTTAAAAAATAATATACATTATAACATAATATTTAAATATCAGTAGACTATATATTATTTTTAAAGAATATTAACAACAAACAATAAAAATTGAACCAATTTTAAATACACAGTAATTGTTTAGTATTGCTGAGTATTTTTAATGGTGAAATATAAATGGTATAATTGAAATTAATTACCTCTAAGTAATGTCGCACATGTTCCTTTGTACAAGCTTCTTATTCCACCTTCAGTGTACAAGTTTTTAATAACACTGATTGGGCCATCATATTTTTGGTTACCCAATTCCTGCACTTGTAAAATACATTTTATGCGTTCTCCGGGCACCATTATGATTGCTGTAAAAATACCAGAAAATGCTCCAGCACAAAAAAGTCGCGAGGGAGTTAAGTCTTCTTTTTTATCTCCAGTAGATGAAAACATTTTTTTCCCCAGTCCAAACCCTAAGAAACTAATGGCAAATATTGGAGCTACACCAGTTATTGGAGCTGCCATACCTAAAAATTAAATATGTTATAAAATATATATAAGTTAATTAAACTAAGAATATGCAAAAAAAAAATTATATTTGTATACTAAAATTACTAATATAATGATAACATTTTTAAGCTTAACATTTATTTTTTGCTTAATTTTGGTAATTATTATTGATGATGAATTCCTAAATATTCAAATATGTAACATCTACATTCTACGTTGAAGTTTTGAATTGATGTAAAACATTCATCATATTAAACAGATTTCTATTATACTTAAACATTTAAAGTCTTACAATAACTAAAAAATTATGATGGATATTTTGTTATCGGAAGGATTCATATTTAAATTATAGGTATTATAAATATTTTATTTGGAAATATTATTTAAAATTGGTTTAAAAACTGTAATTATTATCTAATCCTGTGTCTATATTTTTTTTTTGTAGAATTTAAACAGATAAAATATCATACATTTATATTTAAATTACTATTTATAAATAGTTACTGTTAATCAAAAAATTATACCTTAAATTTCAGATATTTTTGAAATACATTTCTTAAGCTTAATAGTATGTATATAAGAACATCTGAATGGAACTTCAATTTAATAAACATTTTTAGTAAGTATAATGTTTATTTTAAAATCAAGAATTTGTGAAATGGTGTTTAACATTTAAATTTAAAACTAGTTAATACTTGGTATTTTTTAGAATTGATTTTCATAACCATTAGAACACACAAATATAAAAATAATAATTGTGTTCTATGAAATTTACAAAAAGTGATAAAGCATAAAATACAGAAATTATTATAAAAACAAATAATATTTTACAAGTTATCAAAACATGTGGAGTAACAGGACAGAACAAAAAATGATGCAAAAATATACCTATTTAATTACATAATAAATTGATAACTTATATCTAAGTGTTTTACAAATAATAAAAAGAATATAAAATTAGAACTGTTCAACTTTCTTAGTGGAACAAAAAAGGAATCAACATTTTTCACTGTATAACCATTTAATATAATTTCTTTTTAAAAGGGGCATAATTATAGTAATTATGTTTTTTTACGGTTGTATACAAAATGTGTGTTGTAGTGGGGACAGTATGATGAGGTATAATAAATGACATTTTGGCTGATAATTCAGGACAATCAATTAAATTATTTAGTAATTTATATAAGAAAAATATATCATTTAAAATTGTCTATCTTCGAGGGATTGGAGGTTTATTTCTTTAGTTAATATATTAGATGAAGTGATAATCTTCCCTAATTTGAAACCAATCATATGAAGAAAACATTTATGTACTTTTCGATTTGTGTAATACAACCAGATTGATAAGGACACCATGGTATAGAGCCATATTCAACCAATGAACGTACAAATGAGCAATATAAAGTTTTCAAACAAGTAGGGTTGTTAAACTCTTGACAGCTACATTTTATGAAACCAAACATTTGTATTAATTTAATGCAAATAAGTGTAATATGCTCATTAAACACTAACTCACTGTATAAAGTTATACCGAGGTCCATGAGAATTAATATTGCTGTTCTCAATAAAATAATTAAGAGGACGTTTTACCCGCATATGTTATCCCCGTCTTATAAGAGCATAACATATCAAATTTTACGTTCAGCAGATCATGCTTAGTTCTGTTAGCTTAAAAATTAGATTGAATTGATTTCTAATAAAAATTAAAGGCAAGATAATTACAGAAGGCTTCTCGTGGGCTTTTTATTATATTTTAATTTTAAAGAGAGTTATGAGTATTTTAAGTTGTAACAACAATTAACTTGATTTTTTACTTTTAGTACAGGTAGTTTGTGAACATTTTGATACATTGTATTTAAAGAATTATTATAACACCAATTTTCAAAATAAAGTAGGTAATTTTGTAATTTCTTACATACAGTTCAGAATTAATATTTAAATATATTTTTAAATTATTCGCAAATAATAGACATTTATAATGGATAAATATGTTGCAGAGATCATTAACAAATATGTTTAATAAAATGTAAATTATTCACAATTAAATTAAACAGACATTTTGGTTTAAGCGATAAACTTCAATATCATCGAATATCATTGTCTTTAATAGTATATTATTTTACTGAAATTTAAATAATTTAATATTCCTACTTTTATTACATGAAATGTGTAGTATTCTTACCTTTATATAAACCAAAAAAACCTTCTCTCTTGATAGTTTTAACTGCACAATCCCATGCACCATTGTAAATAGGTATTTTACCTAACTGAGCTGGTGGCATTGTTTGTAATCTAACCTAAGGGTAGATAGTAAAAGAATCAGAAAGATTGTAAACTTAATAATTTTAATATATATTATATACATTGCTTAACATAAATGGTATACACTATACATGTATTTTTTTTATCAAAAGATAACACAATAATTAAATTAAATTTTATAGTTGAAAGTTCCTTGTACAGTGAATGCTATAAAAAAAAGTTATAGGTCACAGGTAAAAAAATAACAATTCTCAAAAACAGATATTAAACTTCAAAATATGTCCAGATACATTTTTTGTGTAGTGGACATTTGGCAAAGCATCACTCAGTTTACTCATTGTTTATTATTTTATAAGAAATTCAAAAAGTACAAATACCTTTTACTTTTTAATCAATATATAAGGTTTATAGATATTTATTTTAACTATTTTACAACATTTGAACACATATTCTTGTATTTATTTAAACTAGTTTTGCAGTTTTTATTTAGATTATTTTAGCAATTACTATAAATAAATGAATACATCACATAATTCACTAATAGTCAATGTCCAATAGGAGTATACACATGTTGTATGAGAGTGCGTTTTGGTACCAGAATTCTGGCAGTAGAAACTTATTATGTTTAAGATACATAAATAAAATTTTTTTTTTAATAATATTTATATTCAAAGAAGTATATAATATAATTTTACATGTCTCCTATATCATAGAGAAATAATATAAGCCAATTATCAATAAATTCATAGAAACTTAATAAGTCTTAATTATTAATGACAAATATTATTATCTATAAAAATATTATAAAAAAAAAAATAATAATAATAAATATTAACAAATAATTAGAACATAAAATTAAAATCAATTTCTGTAAAAGATAAACGATGTTGATTAATTTGTGTTTAAATAATGACCAAAATAAAATTAACTATCAAAAACAATTTTTTCTTCCCAACTTCCTAAGAGCAGAGACCCAAATAAATAAAAGAAGATGATAATGACATAGCATGTTTTTTGCTATTAAATAATGATATCATGTGCCAATTTAGTCGTAAATATGTTGAATAATATGCATAAAACTATATAATATTGAACGTATACATCTTATTAATTAAGAACTGTGGTACTAATTTATCAGTTACCAGACAGATATAGAGGCCTAAAAATATCATTGGTCTTTAAATCAGGTAAACACAGCATTATGAATGTCCCAAGACCCAACATATTATAAAATACTCTTTTCTTAAATATAAACCTGTACTTATAGCATATTCGCATATATGATATAACTTAGTAGCAAGTCTCGTGAAGCACTTGTTAGCCTAATACATTATAATTCAAAATAGTTCAATAACAGAATGGATTGTTGTTAACATACTTTAATAGTGTCTAATGGATGACCCACTAACACCGTGCACACACCGCCGAAACCACCAGCTAGAAAATACTTGAACGGGTTAGTACTCCCGTCGGCGGACATATTAACGGCTAATTAAAGTAGAGCAGTCGTGGTTAAATATAAAGAGTTGTATTAAAAATATGTGTGTGAAACTATAAAATATTTAACTATTAAGTAAATTGTTTAAATTTGAATATTTTGAAACAGGTTGTATTTACGATTACAGCTATCACGTTTTGAAATTATCAACAATGTCGTTATCACTTGGCATGTTTTCGCGGAGATAACGAAAGCAAACGGTTTGCCATAGATAATAAAAGAATCTTTGACAATATATTGTCTTGAACGCGAATTATGCTGATACAATTCTTTGATCTACCTACATCGTGACCACGGTCCACCACTATAGAGTGTATAGGTACTCGTACTAGTCGTACTTTATGTATAACCGTGATCATGTTTGGTGTTTTGTGACTTAAAGTTTAATCAATACGAATTACAATGTTTATCCGGCATAATACCTATGAAGTTTGTCCATAGCCAATACAAAAATATATTATCCATTATTAATGTTTAAAAAAGCCCTCTTTGTTCGTCAGCGCTTCGCGAACTTGTATTTATTTAGATTTAGTATCGATGTTGAGTTTGTGTGCCTATGTTCCATTTATACTGAATTTGAGATACAACTTAGAACTAGGTAATTATTGATACCAAAATTACTAATCTACAAATAAATGCTTTACCTACCACAACACTTACAGTTGATTGCACATTTTATTCTTAACTACTCATTAATTTGTCACGGTTATCTGAAAAAAAAGCCCTGAAATAAAATCCTCAGAAAATAAAGCCTCTTCATACCCAAAAATGTCGGGGAAAAATTATCTTTAATTGGATAAATATAAGTAGAATTCTTATATATATAATATTAATTATTATTCACCATACATAGTGTGTCCCAAAACTCCCGTATCACCCTTGTTACAGCTGTAGAAAATCATGCTCTTTTTTTCTACAGTAATTTTTAATATATTAATATAATACTAAATATTATATTGAATAATATATATGATTTTTGAACACACTATACCTTAGATTATTTTCAATCAAACTAAAGAAATTGACATTCTAGTTTATCTTGAAATGACGAAAGTACTATATTACAATTACATAAATATATAATATATTATTTATTTATTTATTTTATTATACCATTACCTAATGAAAAACAATGTTTAGTGTATACCTATTGTTATTGAATAATATTAAAACTATACAAAATAAATCTTGATTTAATTATGAAATCCCTAAAATTAATGAGGTAGAATAATATGAAACGTATAAAATATATCAACTTAGAAATGTAATGAGTAAAATTTGCTTGACATTAACCCGATTCAATACAATTTGGAAGGTGGATCCATTATACTGTCTAAAGCTAAATAAACTTTAATTAATTAAATAATATGCAGCATGACATATTATATTTAAAAATATAAATTATTATATTATACAAGGTCTATAATCTGGGTTCTATGAACATTTTATTGTAAAAATATTTATTTAAATCTTGTTAAATTTTTAGAATTTTTTGAAATCTCATTTTTTTTTTTTGGTAACTCAAGTTAACCCAGTTATAAATAAACATTTTAAATTCAAAAAGTATAAACTTTTTAAATATTTTATGAGAATTTGTAAGTAGGTACTTGGTGAAATCTAAATATTTTTTAAAAGTTAATACTTTTGAAATTAATGAGTTACTTTAAAATATTTTGGTATTTTAAAAAATCATAAAAAATAAGTCACTTGACTTTGATACATTTTTGTACAATCAACATCCATCTTAAAGTCGGATATATAATATAAAATAATAATGATACAAATTGGTTATTTTGAAATGTAAAAAAAAATTTTTATTTTTCAGTATTAAAAAATAAAAATATGTTATATTATACTTGTAATGCTAATTAATATATAAAAAAAAATTTAACTTGATTAGAACAAAAATACTTCCAATAAGGAAATAACTCATATCTTCTTGTTACATTCTACATAGTTAAATAAAACTAATAATAATAATATTTAAGTAGATAATTTTTACAATTTCACAAAATAACACCACCACGTTACCACCAGAATATGATCATACATTTATAACATTTATACATACTTCTTGTACTGACAGAGACTACAGTTGCAGGTTATTGGTGAAATGTGCTTAAAAAGCCCGCAATTAAGCAAAACCGAATGTTATTAAACATCTAGATAAAATAACATAGTTTTAAAGTTAATACATAAAATATTGAAAAGTTCTATACTTGATGTTTTGCCAAAAATTATTCCAGGAAACTTAAAGTAAACATAATAATATTAATATATTAATATACCTTTAACAATTATAATTTATTCAGTTTTTTCTTTTTTTAAATGTGTTAACAATGAATTTAGATTGTTAATTTTTTTTTAAGATACTAATTTTAGTTTATAATAGTTCTCTTTTTTTTCTTTGCTGTCCACAGTATTTTGAGGTGCATTCCAATACTGTTAGGACTTTCTATGTCATCAAAACTTGAAAAATCTCCCATAAACAATTTCTGTTTACTGAAATACCAAAATGTGTGAAAATGTATTGTTGAACTTCAGGCACTTCCGACCAGCACTATATAGAATGTTCTGCAGAATAATCAGAATATACACCTTTTGCAGCCTATACATTAAAACCTTCAGCAGACACACTGTTTAGAACAATCTGAACATTCTGAACTATTGAGGTCTAAAAAAATAAAACTACTTAAAGGATTATGAAACAAAAAAATGATTTTGGATTAATTGATAAATAGTTAATTACTATAACTAACCATAGTACTACAATTTGTATACGTTGATTCTTTGAAGAACTAAAGCCCAAGAGAGATAGCCGGGTGATTTCACAAGATCACACGGCGCAGCGGCGGCCTATACTTTTATACAGGAATCACCAACGCGGTCTAGGTTATTTATTTATAAATTTTGCTGTATTCAATTCTGTTATAAATAAATTCGTAGACACAACAATGAATGGAAGTATGAAAATACTCTATTTACTATTTAGATAATTAAATTATGTTTTCATCCAAAATAAGACATGTTCTATGAAGTCGAACCACTATCAACCGCATTTTAGGTTTACACTCCTTTGTAAACGAACGTATTTTTCAGCTTTTAAATTTTCATCGTTGGGATCTCGTTATACGAGGTAAAGTAATGTATTATATACTCAAAACCGTTTGGAAAATATACAATAAAAAATGTATAGGAGCGTACTGACACTGATTGGCGAAAACAAATTATGGAAGAAGTATTCGATTTGGCTAAAAAAAAACTAAAAGTTAAAATTAAAAGTAGATTACAATAGTAAAAATTACTGCTATGTGTAAGCTAAAAATATAGAAATGGTCTTAAGGGCCACGAGATTCATATTCCTATCTAAAATCAACAGTACCGTGTCAGGATTTTGTACACTGAGATGGTGAGTTCAAAAATGTCAGTGTACACAAAAGCAAGTTTGGCAATTTATGGCGTGTACACAAAAATGTACACATGGCCTTCCTGGCAATGTATGAAAAAAGTAGGTGGCTGTTAACCTGTTTTAAAATAAGATACTCACAGTTCCGATGAAACATCAACTATTGAATTTTAAACATACAATTTTTTATGATTTTATGTTTATGCATAAATGCATAATGCCTATACAGTATACAGATTTGTATGGTATGTGTCCAATCCAAACCATGATTTGAATATTAGGTATATCTTATGACTTATAGACACTATAATACTCAATGTTGGACAAGGTTGTAATAAAAAATCAATTTCAGTTAATTAACTAAAATTTAGTGATAATGTGTTCATATTTTTAAAATGGAGAGGACATGAATTTTGACTTTATGTAGACAACGTTATAACAAAAACAAAAAGTATTTTTTACTTGGTGGCATAAGTTTTTGAAAACACAACACAGTATTTATAGTGTCCTTTTTTCTTTTTCCTGTGTATTAAAGCCAAGTATGTCAATCAACCATTCATATTGAAGCTTCAAACATCTTTTAGTCATCTTTTATTAACCTTATTAATTACATACTACGATTACTGGTAGGCACATGATGTCTAACTGTCTAAGACGTTTGTAGGTACCTATGTATAAATATTTTTACAATGATGTCTTGACATAAATCACTCCATGGTAGCATAGTGGCGTTAAATATACTAGCATTACTTTTCACGTTTGTCATATTTTAATGTTTACTAATCAATTAAACTTGTATAAATATTAAAAATATCACAAATAAAATATTGAAAACATGAATTTTTATTTTAACAATACACAGTTTTTTTCTATATAAATTTAAAGACAACAAAATTCAATTCCAACCAAAGCTATTGGTGCATGTCTAAAATAATATTTTGTGTCAATTATTATGAGCTGAAGCTTAATTTTTAATTAATTAATATAGTTAAGAGGTAACGGTGATGATCTTAGGACTCTATGGTAGTTGATGAAATCTATACCTCATTATTTAGTAAACTACATACTAGTTATATTGGTGGAATCAATAAGTTTAAATTATTATAATCATAGTTTACTATTTTGGGATATTAAATACAATCCTTACTTTTAATTAACTATTAGGTAGTATTATATTATGTTATATTATTAGCAGGGCTTGCATTTGAAAAATAAATTTTGTTTTACGTTATTTACAATCAAAACGTTATACAAATGTTGAGTTTATCGTTATTCAAAATTTAAACGTTATACAATTTTTGCGTTTATCGTTATTTAAAATTTAAAAGTATACGACTATGACCTTTTTTTGGGGACATAATTTCCCTATTCTGAGTTTTTAGTAGGTATTGTTTAATTTTATTTATTTAATTAAATGGGTTAAACTAATATAAAGAAAACGTATGCACGTTAAAACTATAAGTATATTAGTATAAAATATAAATATTAAACATTTGACAACAATTAGACAAACACTGACGAGTGAATAAATCTGAGCAAACTGAACACCGAACACAATAGTTGAATAACTTGAGTGGTATAAATTTCGACCGTAGTACAGATAGTACAGTACAATATTATCAGAGCATCACTATTATTAGCTATTGGTAATTAAATTATTCTATTAATAACTTCTTATTAAGTTTTAAAATAATATCTAATACGGGATCCCCGGATAGGCCGGATACGGAATAAAATTAATTTTTGGATTGAATAAATAATTGAATACTACTAAGTATTATTAAATAATTGGGAATTAATTATTTCGTTTAATGAAATACAATATATACCGTTTTGCGTTATGTTTTGTTTAATGATACATCATATATTTTGTTAAACGTTACGTTTTGTTTTGTGTTATTTATTTATTTACGTTTATCGTTTTCCGTTATAATTACGTTTACAAATTTCAATCGTTTTTTATCAAATATAACGTTATAATCATAACGTTATTATAACGTTTGCAAGCCCTGAATTTATTAGTAGTCTTTTTATATTGCCTTCTATTGAATAAAGAATTAAAAATATTATCGAATTTGAATATATTAACTTTGATTACTTAATAGTACAAACATTACATAAACAACAACTACAAAGTATAAGTAGGTAAAGTATTACGTACCTATATAATTATTTTTCTTTGTTTTAGTCTTCAGTTTCACAATATAAGTATTAAATTAAAATGTCCATAATATAATAGATATAAGATGCAATTGAAAAAAATATGTTCCTATATCGTTACTTAGGTAATTTTTTTTTCAAATGAACCCTTTTCAAAAATGTAGATGGTTTCTTTGTTAACTCCTCATTTATTGTATGCTCTGTGTCTACCCTAGTTATGCGTACAAAATAATCACAAGTTGCGGATTTAACAAAACCTTCATTTTCCTTAGACTTTGAATAATTATTATAAAATATGTAAAACTCATTATAATGTGGAATAATCTTACGGCAACCCAGCTTATAATAACTATCAATCAAATTTTGAATTTTTAACTCTTGCTTTTTCTTTTCTTCCTCCTTAACCGCCTCATATTTTTTAACAAGACTTTTCATTTTACCAGTTAATTTTCTTGACAAAAAACCTCTTTTTGCTTTTTTTCCTATACCAAATAAATATTTAAAAAAATTATAATACACTTTAATACCGAATTGAATAAAATATCTTCCAATTGTTTTGCACAGAGCATCAGATACAAATGATAATTTAGGCTTAAGTAAATCACATTCTAATTTGATCGGCTTTTTGATGTTTTTATTTTTGTAATAATATGTTAAAAATGCATTATAATCCACTGAGTCTAAACAATTATGGGTTCTAGGTTGTTTTTTACGTCTTTTTTTTTTACCAGCATTTACTCGGGTTTTTAGACCTTTTCCTTCTTCAGTTTTAAAAAACTGCTCAGCTTGTTTTTTAAATATTTTTTGTTGATAGAAGTCTCTAAGTGATTGACAAAGTCCTTGATTTTCTTTATAAATCTTATCTCCAATTTTTTTTTCTTTTTTTGCTTCTTTAACCTCTCCCCATGTTCTTCCTGTGATTTCAGCAAATATTGATGTAAAAACCTATATTTAAAAATTTAAAAAAAAAATTTAAATATATACACATAATATGCTTAATTTGTACATTATTACAACTAGATATTGTAGAACATTCTATAAGCAACTTCTTATTTAGTACCTACTCCGTTGGCCATGTCGTTGGCTGTATAGAGTAATAATCTTTAGTCAGGACTTTCGCAGATAAAAGTTTCTAGGAGTGCCTGCCTGCTGTCTGGCGTAAAATAGGGCAACATAATAAATTATATAGTGCATAAATATAGTTTAATATTTTCTATCTGGGTAATATCTTTGGACTTTGGTATCATACTATCATGGCCAAACATTTTCTCGGATTCTGTTGGAGTTTTGGCTGCAATATGTAATAAAGTGCCTATTAATTTTGTTGATTTGGTGTAATATTTGAGTATTTTAGAAGTAGTACCTTATATTTATATACATTTTTTAACAACAAGTTAGGTGTTGCTTTCATAGTTGATATTGTTTTAATTTTATTTGTTGTTTTACAGTTATTTTATTTAGAAATATAGAATTAAAACTAACTGTTTTTTAAGTTATGTTATATAATGTTCTATCAACAAAATACATTTATTGAAGGAATTAATTTAGCATACGCACTTTTACCTCATGATTGGGGCGAAAAGACGCATTTGCTATAATTTCTAATTATTTAGAATTTTTGGCATTTGCTCTGATAAAATTAACGTTTGACTGGAAAATTGAAATCTACATTTTAGTATTATACCTATGTTTAATAGGAAAACAACATAAGTAACAATATTTCTAAAACGTGTATGCTACCACATCACATATGTTAGCTGCGCTATTATACCCCGAGGTTACTCTAACTATTGATTTTATTGTATTATGATCTTGATAAATTGTTTACATAATTTTATGAATTTTACGCTTTTAATTCTGATGTTGAGATACCGAACATGGTGAACAACATTATGGACCTATCAGATATTGTTGAATTTAAATTTTAAATCGATATTATAAAACATATAAAACTGTTATATATGTACCTAATTTTTGGTATAATTTAATGAAAACGTTTTTTTTTGATTTCACTATAAATTTTGAATATCATTAAAATAAATATTTGATTTTGATATTACTTTTGATTTCTTAGACGATATTTAACGATTTTTGATATCGGCTTCAAGCCATGGTTTTGATATTATTTCATTTTATACGTCGATGATCATAATCGGGGAAAGATCGTTACCTAAACTTATTTTAATGTAGATATTACAAATAATATGGTATTATGAAAACAAACTGTTATGTATGATCACTCAGCTATATCCAGCAGGTAACCTAAAAATCATTATTGTAAACTTATGTTTTCCCCCGTTTGTAATCTTAGTTCCTAAAAGCACTCCCTGTTATGGTGTTGCTTATTAAAATATGTTTCGATTTTTAATTATTGTATATATAAATATATTAATATAATATTGTTCTAAATACAATTATGTATTTCTTTTGTAATAATATGAAACATAACACAAACTACGGTTTTAGTATTAAATTATTTTTAGTTTCACTTATTTTGATTTATTATAGGTAGGTAGTTTAACTCAAGTGAAAACTGGATAATTGTAAGTTCTTGGTCCTGCTCGTAGCAGCCATTAGATATAAGCTATAGTCAAAACATTTTAATTAATAACAAATAATTTAAAAAAATGTTCTAATTTTTCTTAGGTTTAAATATAGGTATTTTCTTTGAAATTTTAGTAAACATGAAATTATTTAATTTTAAATGTAAATAATTGTTAACATAATAAATATATCACACCTAAAAGCAATAAAAAAGCGGGTAAGTGGATGTCACTTTGCAGTACAGTAGGTTACACGTGGGCTAATGTAATACACGGTGTTAAATTTGAATTCAATTGTAATTTTTAAATTACAACAAAATAAATTAAATCATTATATTTGGTTATTCAATATGTAATTTCGTCCAAATTTGATCATGAAACAAATAAAAAAAAAAACTGTGTTTATATATTTTTCGGTTACAGAATGACCTACTTACGTGAAACCTTGTTTTAAATTTTAAATTTCATAAATTTTATAAAAATTTGATTTTTAAATGCTTATAAAAACAAATAGTGCCTATGTATTTTAAATATTTTTGAACTGCTGATGTAACAATATATCAGAAACCTTGTATTAAAATTTCAAGCTTTTTAACCCCCCCCAAAAAATTGTATTGACGATTGTAAAAATTTGAACTACAACAATTTGAAAATGACCTCATAAAAAAATATTTTGGATTTACTCTCAACTTTTTTTAATTTCCACTAACAACAACTTATGAGGTAACATTACATTTTCAAATTTTTTTGGTCGAGCGAAAATATTTTTATCGATATTAGTTTTAAAAAACAATGATAATCAAAAATTTCATATACCTAGCCTAACATGAGTTAAAATATTTCAAAAATTGTATGGTGTAGGTATAGGGAATACTAACATATATACATTCAGTAAATTTTTCACGTTTCTAGCGGTGGATACACCAAAAATCAAAATCGATTTTGTCGAAAGCCGATTTTGCGTAAAAATTCCATTTTTCTTAATTTTTTGTTTGTTTTTCTCTGTGCTTTCGTAAACTTATCTGAATTTTAAATTTTGACCTCCCGAATGTATCACCTTGATTCACTTTTCCACCGGAAAAGATACTGAAGTTGAAAATCGAAGCATTATTTCGACTACTTATATCGTGTACACAGACACAAAAAAAAACACACACACATCATTATAAAATCAATACATTCTTCGTACTCTCAGAAACTAAAATTATATAAAAAAATATAAACATTATTATGTAATTGAAAAAAAACAAATATTTTTCCGACATATTACGATTACTATGCGGATAATATGTGTATATTAATATTATGTCATATTATAATATGTATGCCTACTGATTTTAAATATTGGCAATATAGTAATATAATATATTATATTATATTTTAGGTTGAATGTGAGTTTACAGTTTCCTGCATAATCAGGTAAAAGTCACCCACACATAGGTCAAAACGAATACTTATTTTTATTATGATACATAAAGCTACTTGAAAACTGAAAAATTAAGTACCCATAGGTACTAAAAAATTGTGCATTTTTTTAGGATAAATTGTTTTACTAGCTATAAGTGAACACTGAGAAGACATGGCTAAGTATATTGTTAGTTGTGGAATGTTAAAAAACCCCGTTTAATGCGAGTGATAAGTGATAACTACCTACTTATTATTAAGATTTATCTTGGTATTAGATCATAGTCGTAGATACTATGAAAGATGCTCTTAACATTAGTTAACATGTCAACTTTAAGTACATAAATATAACAATATACCACTTACCACCAACAAAATTATGGCTCAGTAAAAAAAATCGACTTAATAAGATATGCCCAAAAGCCTCTAAACAAAATTGTTTTCGGGGCGTTTAAATGTTTTTTCCGGGGCAGAGAAAGATGCCGAGATCATGATAATCAACAAGACACTCAATTAAAAATATGTTTCCAGCTATCCATAAGTTTTCAATCATATAAAATCTATAACAAAGACAAATTTTTCTCATGTTCTGAGTATTCTAAGTTACACCAAAAACACTGAATTGGTTTTGTCAAAATTTGGTTTTGCATACACATCCTCGTTTTCCTTAATTTTATTTTTATTTTTCCCGACGTTTTTGAAAACAGTGAATTTAAAACTAAATTCACTTTCAAATATAATGAAACTGAAAATTGAAAGATTATTAATTCTACATTTCTACAAATAAAAATGTTTACAGAAAAAAAACATACACACATTATTGTAAAATTAATAAATTCATCGCTCTCCTTAGAATCTTAAATAGTAAAATTACAATTTTAAAGCGTTTTTCATGTAATAAACATAATGTATTTTGTAAGAATGTATAAGATGTTGTATACAATTTGCATTCACTCCTACCTTCATAATCATTAATAATCAAATTCAAATACGAGAGTCGTGTGTTCTCAAGAAAAGTAGAAAAAGTAGCCAATTTATTCGACCATCAACGACAGTATCGACTGTATCTAACATGTTTTTGTTCGAATAAAAATCTACTGTTGTCGAAAGAATAAAATAGATACTTACCAACGTTATTAGTAGTTGTTTTAGTTTTATATCGAGTAACATTTAAATTACATTTAAAGAAAAAATGTAATTTAATAAACTGAAAGTATATTAAATAGGTAGGTCCCTACTCATATAATATAGTAAGTTATTTATTGCCAATGCCATTTGTCAATTATTTTGTTAAAAAAAAAGTAGTTGCTAAAATTAAATAAAGGACTGTAAATAACTGAAATGCCACTTGTTTAAATACCTAATAATACGTGATTTTAATTAAAACTAATATATTTTATCAACATTTGGGTAAACATATAAATGCATTTCATATACCTATATGATATAACTAGGTGTGTATGAAAACGCCCACCTTTACCTACTTTATATTATACACTACTAGAGTAAGTTGATAATATCATAACAAATGTCAAATATGTAATATGTTAAACATTTATAATATATAGTTAAGAACTCAAAATTATCCTTGACTATTAAAATTGCGTGTCTACTATATTCGTTGTCGAATACGACAGTATCATTGTTTTGGCTGTGCTAAGTAGTATACATGAGATACCTAGGTAATTTATATTTTATTTTAAACTGTCAAGATTTTTATAAATGTTTTATTCATGTTTTTATAATTTATAATTTGAGCGGTGAATGCATCGATTTTACCGTGATGTACTTTTTATTGTGTTTACCTTTTGGGGAAGAAAAACGCTTTGATTTTCTACTCCTACTTTAGCATCTTTTTTGGTAGGAAAGTGAATCTATAAGTTAGTAATTTGAGTGGTCAAAAATAAAAATATCTTAGTTGTTATAAAAACATAAAAAAAAAAATGAAAGAAAAACTGATAATTTTTAAGTATAATTAATGTTTGAAAAAAGTTGTCGAAGTTTACTTTTTGGTGTAGTTCAAAATTAACAACCGTTGATACATTAAATTCTCATCAAATGTTGCCCATATAACAATTTTACATAAATTATAAAATTTCAAAATATTTAGACACTTTTTGATCAATTTAGCAAATTATTTTGTAGTTAAAAATGCATAAGAAATTTCTTTTCATACTGTATAGCAGTTGGAATATATTTTTCAATAAGCATGGTCCACCCAAACGATGTAGGTATAGTCGATATAGATTGATAAGTCGAATAAAATTCGATTAATTGGTGAGTTATTATAAAAAATGGACCAAATAAACCAATTAATTGAAATATTCGAATTTATGGGTGATGTTAACGTGGTGAATCAGGAGGATCTTATGCAATATTTCAATGCATATGTGTTTGATTATTAAATATCAGTATTACATTATTTATATTCGACTTGGTATCAGTGGTGTATTGGGAGGTATACGGGGGTATACAGCATATACTCACCTCCCTAGTTTTTTTTAGCGAATACTCTAAGGTCTAAATAAATGACGATATACGGCCCTAAAGCCCTCTATATCTATAAGAATTTTCGGTGATGAAAACAGAATGTTCTATAATTACTTGTAATTTTCATTTCTCAAATAGTTTTTATTATTTAGCACATAATAATATTATTGGTTGATTATCAAAAAATATTTTGAGAACCAATTACCAGTTGTAGATATTATACACAGATATAAATATAGTATGTCTATTTTTTACTCGTTATACTTGTATTATACAAGTTGTGTAGTTGTATATATTTATACGAGTGTGCTGCTCGTTTCGCCCAGATACCCAAAGCCATTTAAGTCATATTTAAATTAAGTTAATGGTTAGTTAAAAGTTTTTATTTTTGTGGCCATCACAAAAGTTTTTAACAAATACATACTCAATTATACATTTACATAATTATTATAAATACACTAACAAAAATTATGATTTTTTAAAATGTCTACACATGCTTTTTACAAACTCATAATTCGTAATAATTTCACCAGATCTATATAAAAGTACATGTTTTTCGTTGAATTCTTGTCTTCCTTCGTATTTTTGGGAATTTAAACGCTAGGTATTTATTTTGATAGGTATACGTTTCTGTGTGGATGTCATTGTGTATAATATTTAACCAACTTATGATTGATGGAGAGTTAGAATAAAAGTTTTTCTTGAAATTCGAATAAAACGATTCACAAGCATTTTTTGTGACCTGTATGCTCGTCAAATTGCATGCCCATAATGTTGGACTAAAAACACTGTCTTCAGAAATATAGTTGTCTACTAAATAATCGTAATACTTAACTAATTTTTCGTCAGTTGGACATTCAGTCATTAAATCTTGAGTAAAGAAATAGGGTACTTCAGCGAGTGGCGTGGCGAAGTGAAATTTTTTATCGGGCAATTAATTTTTTGATTGACCTACCGGCTACCACCCACCCAATGGGAGCCACAGTGGCCATGCCCCCTCCCCCTCATTGGCCGTATTTGCTATTTTTTGCAGTATTTTATAATTTTTTTTTTTTTAATTTTAAACAGTGTGTGACCCCTCCCTCGCTATAAAAAATCGTTCGCGGGGAATTGGGAATACCCGTTGAACGATAACGATTTTATTTATTTATTAGCTACTTCAGTAGTATATAGAGTACAGTTGTAACTTGTAGTATCTAGTTAGTAGTTACCACGTAAATATCAACTAAATGATAATGCTTTGAATAGCCATGTTTTGTGTTGTTATTCACAATATTGCGGAACTGTACTACTGAGTATCTTAGTATAGTTATTAATGATGTTATTAATTATTATTCTTATTCTTATATCATATTCAAATGTAGTTAGTTTTGTACAACAATATTTCTCTAATTATAGTCACCTGTCGGGCGTCGGAGAATGGGGAAAATTGAAACTATATAATAATAAAAAAATATAAAAATATTTTAAAACTGGTACCTAGGTACTTATATTTGTCGGCAAACTGAGTTGTCAGCGAATTGGGATTTGGCAAAGTGGGTATATGAATTGAAAAAGTAATATAATTACTTTTATAAAAACTCACAAGTCAACTCAAATTTGAATATATTTGTTTAATTTACTTCTTAAAACAAATTTTTACGTTTTTTGTGTAATATAAAGAATGAATAAATAATAATTAATAATTAATAATAAAATTTATTGCAAAATTAAATTGTTTTCGCTCACATCTAAGTACACTTTTCGGTCATGTTTGAAGTTAATTTTTTAGAGTTTTTAGGTCATTTTTGCATTTTTTTAGTGCATTTTCGTGTATTTTTAGGTCATTACAATCCTAGCTATTATAATTGCCAATACTCTAATTATTTTGGTATTCAGTTCTTAAACCATATTTTTAACGTTCCTATACCGAGCTTGTGTCAGGTGAAAACGACAACCAATTATTCGCGATGAAGGCCAAACTTCATTGACTGCTAAATAAATTGCATTTTTAAAGTCAATAGTAACACATTTTGGTAGAATAACTAGACTTAATTCTTTGCATTTATTTACTATTTATTTAAACGTATACTCATAAATTTCGTATTTTTTGTCCGGAAGTAAAATAAATATTAATGGTTTATAATAACCATTTTTAAGACCATGTCAGTATTTAAAATATCCTCTTCATTCACCACTTTAGAATTGCACTTGTATAATGTAAAGCTGAATACGTACGCAAACAAATTCCATCAGAGCTTAAAATGTTTGAATCGAATATGTATTCATATTTATTAAAAGCTACCGTGTCTTTATCTCGTATTTTCGCTTACTTTTTACATACATAGCCATCGTTAAATATTGATTTAAGCAAATATTTTAAACTAAAACTGTCCACAACTTGAAACTCAATAACTAGCGACTTCTAGCTTCGACGTCATGTAGGTAACTGTTATAATAATGTGGAAACTCCTTCAGTCGACTAACGTGTCATTAATTGGATAGTGAAATATAAAGGTGTATAAATGTTATCGGAAGATAGTAGGTATGTGATCGCGACAATATATTATAATTACTAGTCTAATATATTATATTATTATATAACCTATTATTTTAAAATAGTTTTTAGTAGACAATATTAATTGGTCATTACTCATTTGTATTATAACTGTAATAATGCATGATTGAATATGTATTTTTTTTAAATCTTTTGCTATGACATTTTACAAACATTTTAGTAAAAAATAATATAATGTAATTTGTGCAATGCTTTTCTTTTTAAATAGTTAACAATAATAAATAAATTATATTATTTAAAAATGACTAAAATGGCTTTGGTCGAGACGGGTATCTGGGCGAAACGAGTGCCACTAATGTGGCTGTTATATATGCAGCCATACAGGTACAAGTATAAGTATATATATATTCTTTGTACCTCAATTTTGAATCTTTAATTTATAAGAATGTTAATTAAAATTAATTTTGTGAATGTGAGTAACAAAATACAATTCACAACATTTGAGGTCAAATACCTATTCAACATTTTTGGTGCATATTTTGACAATTTTAATTTCAAAGGTCATAGTACATTTTATTTTAAGAGTATTATTATACTATATTTACTATTTATATTTACTATATTTAAAATAAAAAGTCGTTGTGTGGTTTCATTGTTTTCCTTAGGTGTTGAAAAATAATTTAATAGTTCTAATCTGATACTTATAATAATGGTTGTAACTTGTAAGTGAATTGGAGTGAAACGAGAAAAATTTTTTTTTTCACTTAATGTTAAGATTACCAAATTGCGAAAAAAAGCCCACGGAAAAAAGCCAAAAAAAAATAAACACCACATAAAAAAGTCTCCTCTCTCCAAATAAAAAATGTAAATATAAATATGAACATATGTATGATGTATTCATAATAGGTATATTAAGTTATAATTTATAATTATAAATTGTGTTATATACTTATATTGAGTCATTAGGTAGGTTATGATATAATATAGAACCTGCAATCAAAATACACCAGCCTTAATTATAAACTACATTTATACTAAAATAACAAAACTATAAAAATAATAATATAATAAGTCAATGTATAACAGGTGGTAGGTAGTACCCATAATATTTGTTCGTTGTTGAAGTTTAATACAATGGGAATGAATACACATTAATTGACCTACTTTTTTAAAATTATTCATCTTAGTACATCAGCTGCTATACCTACTAGGCCATTAGTTATTACTTATTATTATCTGTTATCTATATTATGTACTATTAAGTACCTATTATTATATTATGTTTTTTTTCAAATTTTAATCAACAAAATATTTTTAAAATATAAAATATTATTATTTTATGGCACTAGCATAGACTTTATTTCCGTGGTGTGTTTATTCCGTTGAGATTTTTTTCTTGTGTTTGTTTTTCTGTGATTTTTTTTCCGCCTATAGGTATACCATCATTGACATTTAAGATTTAACCGCGTCAAAAAAGCGTATACCAGCGTATATTTTTACCAATACAATAATAACGCACCACCATCCAGACTAGTAGTATTGAATTATGTTTATAAACATGTACTTATATGCATGTATATATAAGGTGTTTTCATAAAGAACTTAGTTTTTAATTTTTAATGTAGTTGATTCTGTCTATTCAAATTTACTGACCAGCCTCATTATTGTAGCTGTAGTCAATGCTTCACTTTGTCCGAGAATTGTACGAAGTTTCCTACCGGCAGTTACCACCTACCACAGAACTACTTATGATGGGTTTTAATTGGTAAAACACGTTGCTTCATTGTATACCGCTCCATAACGAGAAATAAACAAAATACCTACACAATATATTGATCAATCCTTATAAACATCAACATCCATGTAGGTAATAAAATTACAAGAACAATGCCACCAGGCACCAACCTAACAACAAAAATTGCATAAAATTTAAAAACTATGTTCTTTATGAAACACCCTATATATGAGTATGCAGGGGCGTATTTTGGGAGGTGTCCTGACTCCTGGCAATGCTTTATCTCATAGGCGTGCGCACAGGGGCAGCAAGGTGTGCTCTTGCTGCCCCTGAACGGTTTGAATATATTTGTATGGGCCGAACTGGTCCAAGATGGGCCACCACACCGGTAATGCTCAATAAAAAATGAGTTGGTTATCCAAAAAGACAAAAAAACACAGCGACAACAGACTTCTACAGTATTCTATGACCAATGACCATTGTTAATTACAGATGTATACTATCATGTGGCACCAGACATGTGCATAAATGCATAGTATGAGAATTTATCTATATAGTAATAGACAATAGTATAATTTATTGAAAAATGTAAACTAAAAATAAACATGATTCCCGTGTTCCGTCATAACGATGCAGTACACAGATACTATTAATAATTTCATTATCAATTTACCACTGTCCCTCTCCCTCACCATCACTCCCTCATTCTATTAATACTTTATTACATTCGATTTGTCATTATCACGTTTGCTGTTGATTGTTGTTGATGCATACTCGTCTAGTCTTCACTAGTCGGCAGTCGCGTATAATATCACGCATTTATGCAACATTGTTTTGTAGTTTTGTTGTCTTAACCATACGTTTAACAGTTTTAACAGTGCAATTTTAATTATTTTGAATCATTTTAAACTTGAATAATATTAGTTGTTAAAAATATAATTCAAATGAATTCAAATAAACGTAAAGGTGGTGCAGAGAAAATCCGAGAGAAAAAAATGAAACTTTTGGCATCAGTAGGAGAAAAATGTACCAAAATGTATGATTTTTTCAAAGTAAAAAATGATACACACAACTCATCAAATAAGGAGCTTACAGAATCTACTGGTAATAATTAATATAATTTATAAAATGAAATAAAATTAATAATAATTTAATAATTAACAATAAGTGTATCGGTAGGTACTTATTAATTTATACCTACTATTTGATGATAAATACCATCATAAACTTTTTACTTAATCTCGATTTGTGTACATACAATTTAAATTATTTACATTTTACAAATAATCATAATAGATACCTATATATAGTTTATAAAGTACATTTATTTGTTAGCATACAAATTCAATTTTTGTTTAAATTGTTTGTATTTGAATATCTTTTATAAATTATAATTAATAGGTACCTACTAACTATGTAAACAAATTTAGTATTGAATATTATTAAAATATGCACAATGTACCCATGTATATCTAAGTATTATAATAAAATAAGTAATTCGGTTTGGTTTTTTTATACAATCTGATTTTGGTTTATAATTTATTAACTATTTTAAAGGATCAAGTACTGAAGTCACTGAACATAGTATAAAAACTGATCAGGCTACTGTAGAAAATGACAATTTATCATTAACAAATTCTTTTGTGAAACAATTAGAAACAGAATCTACAGGTAAAAATAAATATTTTTTAAATTATTATTGGAAAAATATTAAAATGTTAAATTAATACAAGTACTTATATCATACATTTTTTATATAGTTGGAGAGATATTTATACATACTGGTGCTGAAGTCGCTAAACATAGTATAAAAACTGATCAGGCTACTGTAGAAAATGACAATTTATCATTAACAAATTCTTTTGTGAAACAATTAGAAGCAGAATCTACAGGTAAATATAAATAATTTTTAAATTATTATTGGAAAAAATATTAAAATATTAAATACAGAATGAAATATTAAAAAATGAATGTATTAAATTAAGTAAAAATGTTATACTTAAGGTGAAACTTCTAACATAAACGATCCAATTCATTGTCTACCTACCAACAGACTTGAACTGAAAGAAAGAATACTCAAAGGGCCTTATCGTCCAGTTTTGTCATTATTCCCAAGAACTAAACAAGGACAATATTTCCGGTCATTTCAAGAAGGTTGGTATAAAGAATTCAAATGGCTTGAATATAGTATTGTAGCTGACACAGTATTTTGTTTTCCTTGTCGTTGTTTTTCTGGTAATGAGGGAAACTCAAGTCAATTAGAATATGTTTTTTCTAAAATTGGTTTTAAAAATTGGTATAGAGCTATAGATAGGTTTAAAAAACATCAACAATCAAAAGCTCATATTAACAGCGCTAAATCATTATCTGAATTTTTAAATTCTAAATCTATTGATGAAATAATAGATTCTAACATGAAATTAGTTGTGCAAAAACGTGAGATTGAACAGTCTAATAATCGTAAAATTATGGAACGATTAATAAATATTACAATATGTCTTGCTAAAGGAGGACGACCATTTCGTGGCCATAACGAAAAAAATGATGGTCACCAGCAAGGTCTCTTCAGAGAATTAGTCAACTTATTAGTTAAATATGATAATGTTTTGAAAAACCATGTAAATTTTGGACCTAAAAATGCTCAATATATTAGCAACAGAATTCAAAATGACATAATATTTTCAATACATAAAGTTTTATTGAAAAAAATTCAGAGTAATTTACAAAATTCTTATGTTTCAATTATTGCTGACGAAACAAGTGACATTGGACATGAAGAACAATTGTCAATAGTTGTTCGTTATTTTGATTCTGCAACTTATCGGCCAGTTGAAAGTTTTATAACATTAAAAAGGATGATTTCTGTTACTGCTAATTCAATTTTTCAAACTGTAGATGATGTTCTAACTATTGAATTAGGGTTACAATGGACTTCAGTACTTTCAGTATGTTTTGATGGTGCATCAACAATGGCAGGGAATATTGGAGGAGTTCAAGCAAAATGCAAAGAAAAGAATAGTAATATTTTATATGTGCATTGTTATGCACACTGTTTAAACTTATCATTAATTGATTCTATATGCGCTAGTTCTAATAGTAAAAGAGATGTTAAGAAAGATAGAACTGTATTTAACTTTCTGGGCACTGTCCAGTTTGTTTACTCGTTTATTGAAGGTAGTCCAATGCGACATGCTGTGTTTGAAAAAATATCAAAAGAAAATGGTGAATCTGTACAAACGTTAAAATCATGTTCAACGACCAGATGGGCATGTCGAGCAGAAGCCGTAAGTGCTATTAAAAATAATTATTTGGTATTACTTAGAACTTTAAAAGAAATAATTTCTAATTGTTCAGTACCTGAAATGAGAGCCAAAGGTCAAGGCCTCTTATATCAACTAAAAAGTTTTAACTTTATATTTTGCTTAAATATGATGCACCCCATTTTGCAAATTGTATTAAAAGTAAGTTCTTTTTTACAAACGCCAAACTTGGAATTATTAACTGCAATTGAATCTATAAAATCTTTAAAAGTGTCTTTAAATTCATTAAGAAACTCTCCTATTGATTATCAACTTATTTTTGAAAATACAGAAAAAATGTGCAAAGAAATAAATATAGAAATTCCAACAGTGAAAAAAAAAACTATACCAAGAAAATTAGATGATAATAAAAATCAACATTTATTTGAAACCAAATATGATGAACTCAGAGTGCTGGTATTTTATTATACTTTGGACACACTATGTCAAGGATTAGACACTAGATTTAAACAAGATACATTAGACTTAATACATGCTGTTGGAATGTTGACAAATTTAAGCACTGAGATAGAAACTACAAGTTATGATTTATTATCTAAATATTTTGGTATTTTAACTGAAGAATTGCGCGCTGAAGTTAAAATTTTAAGTGCTATTAAAACTAAAACACCAAAGGGAACAAATTCTGTTTCAGTGTTTAATTGGCTTGATTGGTTAAGTCAGTATGATAGATCTTCCATTTTCAAGCAATTTTTTTGTTGTCTTAAGATGTTTACAATCATTCCTGTTACGAGCTGTACTTGTGAGCGTACGTTTTCGAAATTAACTATTGTCAAGAACAAGTTAAGGAATACTATTGGCCAAGAAAGATTAAATGCTTTACTTTTTTTATTTGTTGAACAAGAACTAACTAATAGTGTTGATGTAAATAGTGTGATTGATGAATTTAAACACTCATTCCCAATTAAACGTCGGCTTGTATTATAATAATAAAGAATAATATTAATATTTGATGTATTGTTAATTTTGATATGGTATACCGGTGTTGAGCAAAAACAATCTATGATTAATCAATGATTATCGTTTAAAATAGTTTTATTTAAAGGTCAAAGGTTAAATTTTGATTTTGAGCTTAAAAATGTTAACTTTACACCCAACTTGGCACATGTATGGGCCGGTTAAAATATTTGCTGCCCCCGACTTGAAACTCTGCGCACGCCTATGCAGTTTATCTCCACAAATATTAACATAGTTTCATCACCAATTCATACCCGATTATAATACATCTTAAAACCTCATATAAGAAGTAATTTTTTCTGTAAAAAAACCTAGGGATTGCTACTTAAATTGTTAGTTATAGTAAAATTATGACAGGAATGAAGTATAAACAAATTTTAATGAATCAAATAAAACCAATCTTACACAAAAACTTACTGAGTATTTTTTCGTATAAGTTTAATTTATTTTGTGTACTAATATATTATCATATATAATAAAAGAAAAAAATACTAACATTGTTATGCTTTAACCTCACAATATAAGGTAGACGTAATTTTTTACTACCAATTCGTCCAATACTTGCTTACTTTTAATACGATCCTTCCGATTTATTGATGGCATGGCTAACCCATTTAGCCTTTCCTAAATAAAACAATTATTTATCAATTTTATTTTATTAGTATAATTTAGACTTAGTTAAAAAATAATAAACTTACTTGCCCCATAGAATTATGTATGTAAGTTTTTATCTTTTTAAGTGATGAAAAGGATCTTTCGTTTTATGCAGTTGTAACTGGTAGTGTCGCAAAAATTGTTAATAATTAAAAATATTTGGGTATATTTCAGGATTACATAGAGACAAAGCTTCCATTGCATTTCTATAGTTATTTGTTTCAACATTTCTCAGTCGTATTTCCCACAAATTATATACTTCGATAATAATACTGTCTTGGAGGATGAACAAAGATCTTCCATGTTTGTTTCGACTGATGACAAAAAATTGTTTCATCAGTATTAAGACTTATGAGTGAATTAAAATTAACTAAAATAGCTTTATGACTGGTAAATCGAGCTTTTAATTGTTCAATAAATGTTTCAGTATAAGGTATAAATATAGCGATTCTATAGTAGGTATACTTCTATTGAATCTGTTTCAACATTTACACGGTTTCTTTGTCTTTTTATAATTATAGGGATACGCATAGTAACACCAAATGTATTATCAAGTCAAACGGCATTTTCAAAAATATCTTGGATTATAGAATCAGCATTTTTTCGAAAACCTTCAAGTTCTTTTACTGTATCCTCCACTAATTGGATCGCTTCGCCAAGGTCAAGGAAGATCAAAACTAAAGCATTTAGCCACTATAAGCATAAAAATAATAAATTCCCCTTCTAATATAGCACTGCACAGATTACTGGCTTGCAAATAAGTCTCGACATCTTTCCACCCAGATATAAGGTTTAATGATTTTATCACTTGTCCTAGGATTCCAAAGATTTGAACAGGTATAGTGTAAACTATATGAACCTAAACGAATTTAGACTACCTGATTCAAAAAAAATTAAATCATACAATTCAGTTACCTTTTAGATTTCCAGTATGCCTATTGGTTTGATAAAATATCTGAATGTCAAGAGTCACAGCAGTATGACACTCTGATCATCGGATGTTTGAAATTTTGAACAAGCACATATATATTTACGTTAAGGGGCCTCCATGCTATTGGATTCCAAGGAACATTTTATAGGCAACTCCTTATACATCCAGCAATTTGCCTTGTCGTTGTGTAAGTAGTAAATAATTATTAGTATAATATAGTAGTAACTTGCATGGAACAAAATTTTATTCAACCACTCTCCGCCGAGTAATTAGACGTCGATCGCAAGGTATCTTTTTAGTAAGCCCCGTTTATTGTTTGCGTTTGTTTATAATAATAAATAATAATAATAGGATGTTATGTATTTTTGCACACCTTTCGGCTTGAAGATTATATTGGCTGTTTATAAACTTAAACATTTAAAATATTAATTCTAATATATACGACTATACGAGCAATGACCCAATTGGTTTAATTTAAAAATAACTTATTTATATTATATAATATATTATTAAGAATTGTACATTTGTGATTACTGATTTGTATCTTAATTTTCTTATCAATATAATAATATAATATCATATTACTTATTAGTTATTGGTATTTATTAATTATTATTATTGTTATTATTACAGTATGTCCGTATGCCGCAGTATGGTATAATATACCTTTATATGTTATACGATACACCTATATGGCTATATATACATATTTAATTAAGTTATTTTTCTTGAATATTTGAGATATACTTATATTTTTAATTTCCTATTCTAGTAAATGGTTGTGTAATATGTATCATCATTCATCAATAATAATTTTGTTATATTTATTTATTTACTTATTCATAAATTAAATTAACTTGAATCTGATTAAAAGTAACTCCTTATTTATTTTAATTAAAATAAGTTAAATTAAAAAATTAAGTTATTGCAAATTTAATTTAAAAAAGTTAAAATTAATTTAACTTTAACTTTTTAACTCGTTTATGCCCAGGCTTGAATTTATACTAAATTTACACCAAATGTTTATTTCAACAATTTATATACTTGATAAAATTTTCAAATTATTTTGACTCGTTATAAGCTGGTGATGGACATTTTCAATTTTCTTTTTCTTTAATTTTTTTTTTTATAAAAGTCAATAAAATTGTATTGGTTGGGTTAAAAAGCATGACAATTTAATACAAGATTCTTGATAACTCGTTACAAAATATTAAAAATACATAGGCATGATTTTTTTATAAGCATTTAAATGTTAAAGTTCAAATTTTGACAATATTTATCAAATTGAAAATTGAAAATGATTTTGTAGTTAAAAATATATAAAATTTTCAATTTTTATAGCTAAGGATTGAAAATTTAAAACAAGGTTCCACTTAAGCAGTTTTTTCCATGACTAATAAATCTAAAAAATATATGAGTACAGTTATTTTTTACAGGCATTTTTAGTTAAAATTTAGACGAAATTGCATATTAACATAAAGAATAACGTGTATCATTTTGTCGTAATTGGGTTCCAAAACATCAAAATTTTACATAGGTACCTATGTTTAATATTTTTCCAGCATAACTGATAATTTAAGAATAATATTAATTCGACTTACCGACTACCATATAAATAATAAGTAATAACAATATAAAATATCCAGTGCTGTAGTGGATGGTATACGGCGGTATACGCCGTATACTTTCTGGTTATTTCTAATAAACTCCGTATACCTTCTGATTAAAGTCGTATACTCTCTGTTGTAGTGAAATTAACAAATAATATAAAGATAAAAGTCATTAGATTATTATAAAAATTTTTGATAGAAAAACTAAGAATGTTAAGTTAGACAATTTGTATAAAACATAATTTATATATAAAATGTTTATCTTATAGAGTCAAAATAAGCATGTTAAGTACTATGATATCCAAAAACTGGAATTTCAGTATAAACACACAAATAGGTAGTTTTTTTTTATCTCTAACTATTATAACTTTATAAAGTTAAAAGTTATTTAATAAAGGTATGACACAAATGTATGCTAGTAAATTTGATCGTTTAAAACTCTGTTAACCCTAATTTTGTTATTATTTCATATTTTTTATTAGTCGACAATGTAAAACAATGCGTTAAATAATCGTGTATTATCAATGACAACAAATAATTATCACCACTGATTATCTTGCAGTATTCTCATACAAATCGATGTGTCGCACGACTCTTTTTTTAGTTGGCGATTCGAGCGCGAAAAACGCTTGACAAGCGCAAAAATGATGCGATATCTCGATTCGCGTGAGAATTTTGCAAAAAATACGACTAGAGTGTTTATTTTTACATTCAAGATAATATTCTAAAAATAAATTTAAAAAATCCAGATTTTGAAGTTAGAAAAAAAATCTTCATTGTGGCATCACAGTGAGTATGCGTATACTAATTACCTCACACACTTCAGAAACACCCTGTATAATTAAATATATATTATATATACAGTGGAACCTCGATTATCCGGGGTAATGATGGGGAGGGGGTCACACGGATAAATGAAAATCACGGTTAATCAAGACTTTTCATAATAATGAAATTTTTTATTTAATTATAATTAGAAATACATAGGTACAATTTTATAATAATGAAATTTTAAGAATGTTGATTCAATTATAATTAGAAATATACATAAGAAGACGTATACATATAATAATGTTATACATACATCCATAATATTGTATACAACAAATTATTAGGGCTTAAAATGTGAAGTTATCAGTCTTCGTTTTTTTTGGTTTGAAATAATTTTCCTTACTTCACTTCTATAAAATTTTCGATTATAACTACATGTATATCTACAGTCCATACTTATTTTTAAATTTTCGGAAGAGTGAGCACGGTTAATCGCAAACACGGATAATCGAGTCACGGATAATCGAGATTCTACTGTATTTGGCGATTGACGGCAATGAACTGTAGATTAGATAATATAACAATCAAATAACATTAGTGCTGTAATTTCTGTATTTAAGATAAAAATAAAATATCCAGCCGTCGCACATTACCGTATGTATTGTGTGTACTGTATACTCAATACTGTGTACTGTGTAGCGTATGCATTCGTTCATTTTTCATTTTGCCGTTGAAAGTGATTCGTTTATCATATCTGTGTATAAGTTATGTCCAGTCGATCAATAAAAAGGTACGTGTTTATTTTATTTGCAAATCTATTTTAATAACCAGTTATAATATGGATAGTTGGTTAAAAACGGGAAGTTTATAAGACAGAAAAAGAAAATTGGAAAATAATGAAAACCCTTCGAATAAAATAAAAAAAAATAATGATATTATTTTACTAGAAATATCTAAAACCACCGATAATGTAACGTTAGTGAGTCCTAGTAGTAGTAACAGTAATATCGAAACTTTCGAAAGCAAAAAATGGCCAATGGTATGGAATGAGTCTCAATGGATCGAATTTAAAGAAAAATATCCGTGGATTGTTAGTGCAGATGGAAAATTAGGATGTAATATTTGTTCAGGGACGGATTGGCCCACCGGGAAATTGGAAAATTCCCGGTGGGCCGCTGTCTACATTTATAATTCAATATTATTAACTATAATATTGTAATATAATTATCTCGTCAGGAGATTCGAAAATAAAAATGAGCTCTTCTTTTAGTGCCGGTTCTTTTGGTTATAGCAGTAATAAATAAAAATAAGTATTAACATTATAGGACTATATATGTGTATATGCCACTTTCGATCAGGTTAAGAATCTAAGAATTTTAAAGTAAAATTATCTAAAAATAGAATGGTTTTTCATAGCCTCCCGACGACGCCCGTATGCTTATCGCTGTACGCACCGCATCGCCTACAAGCAGGCAGCAACTAACAATATTGTATATTATAAGATACTTGGTAGGATAGTACTCGCACGTCGCAGACCACTATTCACAGTATCACGTTACTGAAAGTTGATACAGTACTGACTAGTGACTACAAGTATTTTAGCCTTATGCTCTTATGTGTTTAATTTACTGACTACTGCAGATATAGTGATATTTATTTAAATAATAATATGTCTAGTTCCGGAAAACGAAAGGGAGGCGCTGAAAAACGTCGCGACAATAATAAAAAATTGTTATTGAACTCCAGTAATAAGTGTTTAAAAATTATGGAACTGTTTTCAAAATCTAAATCTACAAATAATATATCGTTAACAAGTACGAGTAATGTTTCAGAAAATGTATTATTAGGTAAGTTAAACAAAATATACTTATATTATAATTAATAAACGATTATCAACTATCATAAACTTCACTTAAGTAAACAGTTGAGTTCTTACAATTTGATTATACAGTTTTAAATAAAATGTATAAAGCCTTACAATATTTTAAATGCTTAGCTAAGAAATAAATGCATTTAATTTAATGTAATGTGGAATGAGGGCTTGCTCAAATCATCACATTACTTATTAAATACAAATGTAATATTATATATTTATTTTTAAATATAAAATTTTTTTTGTTAGATATTGTCAAGGAATCTAGTAAAAAACTAGATCCTTCAACCGTTGGAAGTAGCCTGAATGAAACATTGAAAACAACTGCAGTATGTATTAATTTGATTAGTTGTGTGAATTGAAACCAATTAATTAATAATAAAAAAACCTTAACGTTTGCCATTGCTACCTATTTGTTTGCACACATTAATTAAAATGTTTTATATACAAAATATTAATATTAACATATTCTGGTGTAGGAGCTTCAAGGTGATAGTTCATGTTTAAGAGAACACCTGGACCTGAGTACAGTGGTGGAAGAAATGTTGCCACGTACAGTGGATGATGGTATATACAATTTCATTATTATATATTATTTTAAGGAATACTAAAAAAAATGTTTTATGAACTGTTTATCATTAGTTGATTTAATTGGATATTCTTTTAGATCTCTTCAAAAAACCAACACAACATGGAATGGAAACATTTTTAAAAAGTCATCCACTGTTACCAAAAATGAATTTGTCAACTCCATTTAATTTTCAAAAAACTTTTTTTAGAAGTGATGGAGTACAGCGCATGTGGTTGACTTATAATAGTAATTCTAAACAGTTATTCTGTTTCTTGTGTCTAACATTTTCCAATGAAAGTAACTCATTTACAACAGGTATGAGTTCTTGGAAGTATGTTTATCAACGTATCAATGAACATGAAGGAAGCAAAATTCACAACCACTGTGTTGAATCATATCTTTTATTTACTCAAAAACGTGACATTAACACTTTATTATTTTCTGTGCAAAAAGACAAAAGAAAGGAAGAAGTTAAAAAGAATAGAGAGGTTTTTAAAAGGATAATAGATAGTGTAATATTTATTGGCAAACGTGGATTAAGCTATAGAGGTAATAAGTTTGAGGCAGCTTATTCTTTAAATAATTTGCATGATCATGGAAACTTTTTGGAGTTATTGTTATTCTTAAGTAATTATGACTCAGTCATTAAAGATCATTTAGATACAGTTACTCAAAAAAGTATAAAAGCGAATAAAGCTGGTAGTAAAGGAAGAGGAAATTCTCTTACATTTATTTCAAAAACTACAGTAGATTATGTAATTTCAGCAATATCTTCGTTAATCAAAAAATCAATCAGCGAAGATGTGAACAAAGCTCAAATGTATTCAGTTATGCTAGATACTACACAAGACATCGCTGCTAAAGATCAATGTGCAATTGTTATCAGATATGTTGGCAACAATAGTGTGCATGAAAGGTTAATTTCATTGATAAATTGTACAGATACAACAGGTCAAGGTATGTGTCAATTACTTAAGGATGTTTTAAAATCAAATGATATTAATGTAAAAAATTGTGTGGCAAATGCCACAGATGGTGCAGCAAATATGCAGGGTGAATATAACGGTTTTAATGCATGGTTAAATGAAACAGCACCTAACCAAGTACATGTGTGGTGTTACAGTCATGTTCTCAACTTAGTAATGTCTGACGCATCAAAATCACCTTTACCCGCAGCAGCATTATTTACCTTATTGAATAGCTTGGCCATTTTTTTTAAAGAATCATATAAACGCATGGAATATTTTACTAAAAGATGTACAAGCAATCGTCGTTTGCAATCAATTGGTGAAACTCGTTGGTGGGGAAAAGAAATTGCTCTTAATAGAATATTTGGAAAGATTAATGATCCGTCTAAAGGCATGTACATAGAAGTAATATTGGCATTGAGTGATGTAATTAATAGTGATAATTTCAAACCGGACATTAAAGTTAAAGCTGATCATATGAGAACGTCCCTTCTGAAATATTCTACTATACTTACAGCATTTATTTATATTAGAATTTTTAGTATAACTGGTCCACTTTCTAAATATCTACAGACTAAAGAAATGGATCTTTTAAAATCTCAAGAATTAGTTGACACAGCTTTAGAAAAACTTATTGAAATTCAAAGAGATATGGATGGAGTAAAATTGAGTGGGGATGTTTTTGTTCAACAGATTAAATCTGAATTGAACAAATTTAATTTGGATATAGTTGTTGAAGAACATTTCCCCAGAATTAGAAGCCGGAAACGCAAAATATTGCCAGGAGAGATGGTGGAAGATTATATAATTAATAATCAACTTCAAAAATTTACCGTTGATGTACATAATAAAATTCTAGATACTATTGTAGAAAGTATGAGAAGAAGGTTTCTAAAACATCGAGACTTATATACTGATTTATCATGCCTTTCACCTACAAACTTTAAAGAAATAACTGAACAAGGACTATCTAATATTGCATTAACCACTTTAAGTAACAAACTTCAACAGTTTAATAAAAATGCTTCAAATGAAAATATTAAAAATGAACTTAAAAGTTTTGCAGAGAATTGGAACAAATTAAAAAAAAGTATCCCTGAAACCTATGCAACTATTTATATGAAAAATAATAATGAAGAAGAAGATGAAGAAGTATTAGTAGACACACAAACAAATGACAATGATTCAACAACACTTTGTAAGAGTTGTAAAAACTGTTTTTTGTGCTGTTACACTGTTTTAACGAAATATAACTTATATTGTCAAACATACTCAAATCTATATCTTGCATATAAATATGTACTGACCTTACCTTCAACACAAGTCACATGCGAAAGATCATTTTCACAACTAAAAAATATTAAAACAAGACTCCGTAGTCAGTTAACTGATTCAAAGCTTGAAGCTTTTATGATGATGGGTGTAGAAAAAGAAAAATTGGCTTCTCTAGACCACGATGAAATCATTAAAGTAGTCTCTCAACAAAGTGATTTGCTGTATAAAAGTCTAATGTTTTAAGTTGAAACTGTTTAAAATTTGTAATGAAAAAAATAATTTTAAAATATTGTTTTATAATAAATTACTAAGAATTTTGGTAAGTTTATAATATATTGGTCAATACTAATGGGCCTCCTTGTTTATAATTTCCCGGGCCGAATTTTGATCCCAATCCGTCCCTGTATTTGTTCGTCTATAACATGCTTGGGGGCTTCAAAGAAAGAAAGATTACGGATTTCTAAAGAGTGGAGTAATGGTTTAATTGAGGCTTCTGGGAAAGATCATACCAGCCAACTATCAAATCTTCGTACCAAAATTAAAAAACACTATGCATCTGAAGGGCACCAACTTGCTGACAAAATAAATAAAGAAGGAAAAGAAAAATCCATCGAAGTGTCTATGCAAAAAAGTATTGTCGATCACGAACAGACAACATGCAAACTAGACCGTTTTCTGATCACGATGATTTAATTAAATTACAAGAAATAAATGGTGTAAATCTAGAGGTATAATACTTCATTCTAGATATTCCTCAACAAATATAATAAATCACATATCGAATATAATGAGAAAACAATTAATATCTAGGATTATCACTTTAAACTCAAAATTAAGTATTCTTATTGACGAATCTACTAGCTTAAGTAATAAAACTACTTTGGTAGTTTATTTGAAAACTTATTTAGGTGGAAATAATCCTGAATATGTATTCTTGGATTTATGTGAATTACAATCACAAGATGCTGAACAAATAGAAAAACAACTTTTATACACATTGAAATCAAATGGTTTACATGAAAAATACTAACAAAAAAATTGGGTGGCTATAGCTACAGATGAAGCTAGTGTTATGGTTGGTAAAAATTCAGGTGTAGTAACTCGATTACGTGAGAAATATCCAAAACTCTTTACTTGGCATTGCTTTAATCATAGGCTTGAACTATCAGTATCCGATACAATAAAAGACGTACGAGGAATTGACCATTTTAAATGCTTTATAGATAAGTTATATAGTTTGTACAATCAATCACCAAAACATTCTCGTGCTCTGGAAAGTTGTTGCCAAGATCTAAAACTGCAGTTTAATAAAATAGGTCATGTACTTAGTACTCGATGGGTATCCAGCAATTTAAGGACAGTAAGAGTAGTTTGGAAGTCATTTGCTGCCCTTCATTCTCATTTCAAAAATTCTTGTGATGACCAAAGTAATGATAAAAATACAATTGCTGTATTTATTGGTTTGAAAAAGAGACTTGAAAGTCCAGAATTCATTTTAGATCTAGGTGTTATGTATGATGTACTTCAAGAACTTTCAATGTTATCGAATGAATTACAGTCTCGAACAATTACGCTGCCAAAAGCTGAACAGTCAATAAAAAGAACAATTAGAATAATTGAAAGTTTTAAACAAGAACCAGGAGAATATACACAAATAGTATTAAATTCTAAATCAAAACTATTATTTAATAAGATTAAACTTGTTCCGAATAAAAAAATTGTTGCTATAAATCAAAACCAAAGTATAGTTGATAGAATGACGACTCGATTATGTTCGAGGTCAGAAGATGAGAACTATCAATTACTTAGTGATATTTCAGCACTAGATCTAAATAACATAAAAACTATGAGTAGTGGAAGTATTAGGTGTGGAGAATTAGAATTACGAAGAATTTGTAGGCGTTTTTATGTTGATGAAGTACAAGCTGTTCAAGGATTAAGAGCCTTTATAGAAAACAATGAACTGATACCAGATAATTTTAAACCCATTTTAAATATAATCGCATCATTACCATGTTCCACAGCTGAGTGCGAAAGAGGTTTTAGCCTTATGAATAATATTATTACAAATTTGAGGGCATCACTTTTAATTTCAAACGTATCAAGTTTAATGTTAATTAAAAGTAACGGACCACCTATGGAAGTGTTCAACCCAGAAATGCGCGCGAGATCGTAGCTAGAAGACCATCGCTCAGCTGATGACAACCAATCAAGATTGAAAAATAATAATTTAATAAAATTGGAATAAAGACAACATTTATGGAATATTTTTCAATAAATTTCATAATCATAAATAATCATAAAAATCATTTTACTACAATACAGTAAAACTCGTTTATTAAGATACCTTTTCGCATAAGACGCTGTTTTTGGTCTGTCCTTTAATATTGTCTTTTGACTTTTGATTTTTTCTATCTAATCAGATGAGTCGCTCTTTTGATGGGCGTGGCCAGTTTCTACCATACGTGTACCTTTCCCTTTTCCCCCAATTCAATTTTTCACCAAATTTATTCTATTTTTCGTTAGTATAGTATTTAAATAATATTAATACTAATAAAAAGTGTTATTACACATAAATAGCAGTCATATAATATATAAAAGTCATTAAAATCTTGTTTATTTAAATACAATTTAATTATAATAAAAAAATGTTCAAAAAATAGTATTTCTTACCACTAATAAAAAGTGTTATATTATTTATAAATCAAATTAAAATTTTAATTTTATTGAACATAAATATCAGTCATATAATATATAAAGTCATATAAATGTCGTTCCCTAATAATTAACATTCTTATAACTTACTATAGTTGTATGATATTTTTTTTACGAATTCATACCCGGAATTCTAAGACAAAATGAAATAAAAATATTGACATTAAATTAAAATAGTTAGTGACTCTATCTGTCAAGATCTCCATGTGTATACTCAGTTATAAATTGTTCATTTCGATTTTGTCTGTCTCGAACTTGATGATCTTGTGCCACATTTGGTAAATACATGACGTGTACTTCTAAGTTTAATATAGACTTCAGAGTTCAGTTTGTACTCTATTAATCAAGACAGTTACCAAAGTGTTGATAGACGACCATAAGGACACCCCAAGGAACTCTTTCGGTTTATAACTAGTGAAGGAGCGTATTATGAAATTTTAAATGACAAAAATCGTTATAATTTGTGTTAGTATGAGATTTTAGTCCTAATTTGAACTTAAAATGTCGGTAAAAATAACTGTACCTATTTATATATTCTTTAGATTTTTTTGTTAAAAAAAACTGCTTAGGTGGAGCCTTGTCTTAAATTTCCAATCCTTAGCTATATAAATTGAATATTTTATACATTTTTAAATATAAAATCATTTTTAAATTTGATAAATGTTGTCAAAATTTGAAATTTAAAGTTAAAATGCTTATAAAAACACAATCTTAAATTTGTATTTTTAATACTTTTCAACTGATATTGAAACAATATATCAGGAACCTAGTATTTAATGTTCACGCTTTTTGACCCGACAAATACAATTTTATTAACATTTATAAAAAAAATTTTAAAATGACCTCTTAAAACAAATCAAAATATTTTGAAAATTTTATCAAGGGTATAAATTGATGCAATAAACACAATATGGTGTAACATTCAAGTTTCTACAGTAATTCGTTTTTGAATTAGAACAAAATAAAAAAATTGCTACATATAAGAAATCGAGCAAATAACTAATGTTGTCAAAATTTCAACTTCAAACACTCATAAAAATTTTATTTGACTTTCCAGGAGAATTTTTTTTTTTTGAGGAAAGTAGATAAAATTATGAGGAATTTTGAATTAAATTTACAAATCTTAGATAAAGAAAGAAAATTTTTTTAAGTACCTACACTTCTTATTTTTGATTAACTGTTAGGTAGTAATTTTTATATTTCATTGTATTAAACTAATAAATAAAAATATCACCAAATTTTTATGTATATTAACTAATTCAATAATAAAGACACTAAATAAAAAAACATCAACATAATATAAGTAATAAATAAAGTATGATGTAATTACTTGTCTCTATTTTACTCTTTCGGTTTACAATAAAAGTGTGGTTATAATAATATGTGCTTAGTATGATTATTGATTGGTAAAGGATGTGATTAAAAACAAAAAAAAATTAAATATATAAAAATAGGTGCATACATTGTTACTTAGATACGTGAACGTTTTTTCACTAAAACGTGGATCTATAATTTAAGGATCATTTGATTAGTCCTCGATGTTCATATTTTCTCTAGGTATGCGTGAAAAATAATCACAAGTTAATTCAGGAGTTTTATAACCCTTACCTTCTTTAGACTTTAAATACTTCTTATAAAATGTGAAAAATAAATTATAATGTGGCATAATCTTCTTGCAGAGTATTTTATAGTAATATTTAATTACTCCTCGAATTCTTGATGTATCCTTCTTTTTGATAGTCTCATCCTTGACCTTCTCATGTCTTATAATATAATTTTTAAGATACTTAGTCAACTTTTTTAAAATGGAATTTCTTTCATTTTTTTTCCCTATACTAAAAATATGTTTAAAAAAATTATAGCACACTCTTAAACCAAATTGAATTAAATATTCCTCAAATGAATTGCATTGTTTATCGGATACTGATTGTATTTTAGGTTTAATCAAATCACATTGTAGTTGCCTCATCTCAGGTGGTGATTTTTTTAATACGAAAATAGTAAATTCATTATAGTCCTTTGAGTCACCACAACTTTCGGTTCTAATTGGTTTTTTCTTGAGTAAGCGCTTTTTTAAACCTTTTCCTTCAGGGGTATGAATAAATTTAGTAGTTTCTCGATTTAATGCATGTTGATAATAGAAATCGTTTAGGGTTTTACAAATTCCTTTCATTTCTATTTCTTTATCAGCTCTTTGTTTTCGTAATTTCGCTTCTTTCTTTTCTTTATTTTTTCTCCATTGAAATCCTTTGATTTCAGCAAATATTGATAAAAAAACCTAGGTTGTAAAATTAAAAAAAAAAACAAGTTACTATATAATTTAACTATACCTAAATAAACTAATTTAGATATACGAGTACTACTATTATATTTTAAGAAACATTCTACACGCAACTTCGTATGTAGCATTCCGTAGAAATTTAATTTAAAAAACATATCTTGTACATACTACTAAAAATGTATATCTTAAGCATACTATATAGTACATTATTTAAAAAAAGGCCAAACTGTTGAATGGGAAGTCTTTGGATTTTTTAACACTCAGCATCTTCTTCTGTGCCAACGCATATTTTGTTTCCTAAATAAGATTTTTATAACGCGTCAAAAATGAAAATTTTACATTAATATTTTTAATTAACTAATTTACTAAAAAAATTTATTTACATGTAAATAATCAAAAACTATTCTAAAATATTCAATAAAAATCGATAAATTTTGAAAATATGCATGTGTAAAAAAAATCCAAAATATGCAAAAAATATGCACAATAAACTTTTAAGGTTTAACTCCAAATAACACCACAACACAAATTTGTACCTCATCAGATTTATTCTATTTACTTCCCGAACAAATATGCAAATGTATAAATCTCCGAGCCCTGATTATCATCACTATATTACGAGTTTGTGATTACGAAAAACAAGGTCTCACTCGAATAACCTTCAGTTTAGCTCACGAATTGTCACCATACATCTGCTTTTAAATAATTTAGCTTGAATTGTCTCTCAAATAAAATATTTGTCTTTTAGTAGGTACAATAATATGTGTTATATTTTAAAAAAAAATGTGTCCGACGAAAAAAATGCAACCTTTTTTACGTAACCATTGTTAAATTTTAACATTTGTAATCAATGGCAACTAAAAAAATGTATAATGTACAATATTTCTACTTAAACACTACCCATGCGTTTGTTGTCTCTGTCTTACCAACTTATGACAAAGCAAATTTTCGTTCACTAGTTTGAATAGTGTGCCGTTAGTTTTGATATCAGAGTGAATTTAAGTAGTATCAAACTTTTAGGAAAGAACATTATCTATGCTTAAGCGTCGGTGGATTTTCGATATTTTTATTTTCATGCAAGATACGAGTATATGAAATAACACAAATTAAAAATGCCCATATCACGCTTGAAAATTGAAATATCCAAAAATCCGCCAACGCTTAAGAATAGATAATAGTATAATACCTACAACTTTTATAGTTGAAAATCATTCTAATATCAAAACTAACAGCACACTATTTAAACTAGCGAACGAAAATGTTCTATGTATGTAAATGTTCATTTTTCATGGAGCCATTACTTACTTATACTATTTGATTACTTGTTGATATAAAAAAAATAACCTCAAAATCAGGACATAAGATTTTAAATATTATGCTTTATGACTTGCCATAACATGTGAAATGTTAATAAACCCTTTTTTATGAATAAAAATCACTTGGTTGTGATATCTCATTTCTCGGTAAATTCCATTAAAAGTAAAAAAAACAGGGAGTCTCCCTTTATTTGCTATAGGTAATATGTAAATAGTTTGAAATACAAATAAATAGTATAGTTAAAAACAAAAAATTGTTTTCCCTTATGACTACTCATATATAATTACTATTGTTTAATTTTTTTGGTAAGTGATCCTGAAAAAATAAAAACGATATTTCACAGTCAAAGTTCTCTTCTTTGCATGGGCGGATAGGCCCATCATAAAATCGGGATTCTTCCGGTAGGGCCCCATAAATACTCACCCCATTATACTCAGAGGCCCCAATTACAAAAAACTAAAAAAAAATAATAATTTTAATATAAAAGTAAATTTTTATAATACTGGCTGGCACCCTGGCGGCTGTACAGTATTAATGCATATTTGTAATATATTTTGTATACTCCATTACGGCCTAGGGGCCTCTGTATAAACTCTTTGATACCCGTATAAATATATATCTATTTTGTTATTACACTATTGTGCTAAAACTAAAAAATGTATTAAATGTAAATATAAGTAAATATAATCGATGTTCGAATAACAGAAATAAACAACCATAATAATAATTAATTTTTCGATTAGTGGTAACTAAGTATGACGTATCTACTATTTACGTTTATATATGTTACAGTTAAAGTGTTGAATCAGTTCGTTTATGAAATAACTAGGTAATTTATAAAATAAATAAAACTTGTAGGTAATGTATATAATTTATACTTTAACTAGTTATTTTATACATTCCCTAGTATCACTTCGTTAATGTGTCAAATTGTAAATAACAAAATATAATAAATATAGTTCTAACATTTTCATCAATTTAATATAACAAAACCAGATAAGATTGACCTAACCTTTTATTTTTTATTTATTCGATACCTACCTACACATTATAATTACAAGAGTGTTATTACAACTATACTCTCGATCCCAGTTCACAGTTCACAGTATGTAAAGAAAATTTGTTAGCTGTAGAAGTTCCAAATAAAAGTATTACATTAAGATCTGCGGCAACTGCGCAGTCACTGGGAACTGGTCAGGGTTTTTTTAAGTGAACTTGTACCAAATGTGGCACGAAGCGATATGTTTGTTGAAAAAATAAGTATTGTACAACTCTAAATGCCATAATAGCCTTACATGAACAAGTATAAATAAATAATATAACTATAATTAATTCAGTAAAATAAAATATTTTAATATATAGGTACTTTAAATTTTAATGTATTTTATACTTTAACGGATATCAAACTGAAATTGTATATAATAACTAGATATTCTATGAAATAACTAGTTAAAGTACAATTAACATATATTATTTCATACTTTAACTAACATTCGTAGGTAATTCATGAACTACCAAGTTATTTCATAAAATAACGGAATTCAACACTTTAACTGTAACATATACATATCTTTGTATCGGGATAAATTCGATTTTTGTTCTATTTTTAAACAATGTGTATTTATGTAAATGTCTAAAATATCATTTTCTCTTGTATCAACATTCAACATTAATAAACAGTATAAACTATAAACTATAAAGTAAGCAAATACAATAATATAAATTACCTATTCTTACTTTATGCTCTATGGCAGAGGTGGCAAACCTTTTGAACACTACGTGCCAAAAATTACCTTTTTTCGGGCATGCATGAAAAATATTTTGTTATATTCGATACGGTAAAAAAAATATCGTAATTTGATTGTATAATTAATCTTTAGTATAAAAATAAGGTTAGATTAGGTACATACAATTATAATATTATTATTTTGTTAATTATTTGTTTTAAAATTGTGTTTTTAATAAAAATATTTTAATTTTTCACGTGTCACCTCGGGCACTTGTACCATGGATTTGCCGTACCTGTCCAAAGGTATTATATGGTATTATTTAATATTTTATCAGGTTTTATTATTTTTATTTTACATTTCCTAGTTGGCTATTGTGACTGGCTTTTTGCTAATTGTGTTTTAATTTATTAAATAAGATATATGATAGTCATTAATTATGTCTAAACGAAATTTCGAAAGTGGGCTTTAAAAAGGAAAAGAATGGTTCAAGATTTGTTAAGTAAATGTGCAAGCGATAAAACTCAAAAGAAGTTAAATTTTTTTATACACAATATACAGGCTCTAGGTACATGTGGCCCTAATAAATATATCCCGGTAAAAAAAGTACGTATCTGCCCATGCTGCTTTGTGTGGTGAAAATTTGTTTTTTTTATCTATAACAGTAGTAGTTTAATCATGGGTGTCCGCAGGAAATTTATTAGGGAGGGGCATAATGAAATCAAACACCAAAAAATACACTAAAAAAGTTTATTCCCGGCAAACTACAATGTGTGCTAGAATTATATGCTACCTATTGAGTAGTTATTAAATAAAAACTGAAGTCTTCGTGGTTGTTCTATTGCAAACCTTGTTATTAACTGTTCAATTAATTTATCTTTTCTTACATCAACTCTTTCACGATGGACACTTAACACACATAGTCTATTCAATCGGTCTTCATCCGTCGTAGATCGAAGCCAAGTTTTAATCCTCCATAAAGTGCTAAATGACCTGTCGGTTGCACAACTTGTAGCTGGTAAAGATAGAAAAATTTCTAATGATATTGTATTGCCAGGGAAAAATATTTTGCTATGTTCTAGTAAATCTATTATGTCCATACTTTGGCAGTCTTTTTTTTGCCATAAACTATAACAACTTTCACTTTTAGCTAACATATTTTCAATTTCATAGAAATTATAAATTTTAGTAATGCTTGCTAGTAATGTAATAATATTGTACATTCGGTTTATTTTTAGTTATGTGACAGACGTAGTGTAAGTATGTGTGTAATTGTGCATAGGTCGTCTTAAGTGGTTTATCCACTAATCGCGATTTACAGAATTTAATTTTGAGTGAAAATGACACGTTATTGAAGATAGGGACGCGCTCGATTAATCGTCTGGTGGAAATCTTTACGCGTTATTTTATAGTTTATACGCCTTAAAATATATTGTTATTAAGCTCAACAACCTCACATACTTAAGTAAAAATATCGATGAAAAGTTAAAATGTTTAACATTCCATTTAAATTCCAGGGGGCAAATGCCCAACCCCGCGCCCCTAAGTATAATATAGTACAACCTATTCAGTTCATTCCCACGTGATACCGTTTTTTTTATGTAATTACTAATTGCCTTCCTAATCAGGCAGCATTTTTTTTACTCACAAGTTTTGCCGGTCTAGAATAATAAATAACAATTTGCTAAATTACACCCCCATATAATTTGGGCCTACAGTTGGCTATTGTTTTATATAATATAAACGATTATAGATTAAATCTAAATACTAAAATACCTAATGTATAAAATCTTAACTATAGTTGGTCAGTTGTAACTTGAAAACCACCATGACTTGATTTTTTCTTGCCCTTTGAAATATCGATAAGTTTTGTTTGAGGTACTTTTAAGATATATTGTTTTTGATACATTTTTAAGTCGAATTAATTTGTATACCCATTGAGATTCGACTTATCTAAACTCGGCTCTAATATGTTTTCGTTATAATAAAAAATACTATCCATCCAAAGATTAAAAAAGATATAAGAAAGATACTTGCCAATGTTGTTAGTAGTTGATTTTGTTTTGTACTGAGTAACATTTAACTTGTATTTAAAAAAAATTTTATTTAATAAACTGAAAATATGAACATTAATAGTTATACTAAAGATATTTATTTACAATGATGTTAGTCAATTATTTCGTTAAAAAAAAATTCTGATATAAAACTATTAAGAGCTGAAAATGCCACTTGTTTAAATAATAAAAACATTATTTTAATTAAAATAATATTTATCAACATTTAGGTAAACACGTACAATGTACATGCAATATGTATAGTATATTATATAGGCATGTATAAAATACGTCTGTACTTAAATAAATATATTATAAACTACTATTTAAACATATAGAACATATCATTAAAAATTTCAAATAATATAATAAATAATCCTCAATATTGTTATCAGTTATTAAATCTTTCTAAACAAAATTTGAAATGTAAATAATATATTATTGTTATATGCATCTTACTATGTCTGCTAATGTTTCTAAACACATGTGTTTAGCATTGTGAATTTGACAGTTCAAAAGTTCAAATTGAACCCCGGCCAAAAGAAAAATTAACGAAATTTGAAAGTTATCCCACAAACACCAACAATTTGTGAAAGGGGCCTGATCACGGTTATCTACTAAGGTTGGAGCTCGCTACTATGTTCCCCATGTTATAGCCGTGTCGAAGTGGCGTAACTAGTGAACTAAAAGCGCTAGTAGTAGTTGGCCCGGTTTTAATATATAATGAATAGGACAAACAACTTTTTTTTTTATTTAATATTTATAAACAATTGTGTTCTAATAAATAAGTTAGTTAATTTTAATAATGAATTTTATTTTTATAGAATAGATGACTTTAAATTTTTAATTACTATAATAAAGTATTTAAAAACAAAATATTACGCGAGTATTGTGATAGAAAATTGATATCACGTTTTCCCTCCAAAAACGAGCAGATAGTATTCCTCGATATTTATTATTTTTTCGAGTATTTGTGTTAGTGTCGTTTGTGTCTTTGTTTTAATTACGAGATTACCTATACTTGGTAGCATAAGATTAAAGATTTATAAAATGGTCAAATGTTGCGTGGTTGGGTGTACTTCGGGGTATAAGAGTAACACTGAAAAAGTTCACCAATTTTGTGTGCCGAAAAATGAAGATCTCCGAATAAAGTGGGCAAAAGCAATACCTCGAAAAGATTTGGTATTTACGAAAAATACATATGTTTGTGACAAGCATTTTAATGAAAATCACATAATAAAGTTTTGGTCTTCGGGTGATGTTAAAGTAAGTTACCTAATATTTGTGATTTTTTTTTTAGATTTTATCATCTAAAGTATTTATTTTTAATTTATATTAGATTCCATACAAACAATGGAGACTTGTCGAAGGAGCCATTCCTACTATTTTTTATGGTCCCTCATATCTTTCTAAAAAATATGTTACACCTAGAAAAATTAGAAAAGCTTATTTTATAAAAACCTAATTTACAGACTTATCTGTTAATTAAATAATTCAAACCAAGTTGAACCAATGAACAATTTAACATTCAACATTTTTACTTAGAACAATTTTTTACAGAACTTAACTGCTTTTTTGTTTAAGTACAAAACTACAATCTATTGTATGTATTACATGTAAAAGTCGGGTCGACTACTACTAGCGCTTTTAGTTCACTAGTCACACCACTTGTACATGTGATAACGTGCCGTGCTCCAACCTTAGTAGATAACCGTGGGCCTGATCAATATCTGCTAATATTAATCCTAATTAAAATAGTATGTATTTACCGTTGTGAACTTGGCAGTGCAACATTAGATATATATATATACTCAGACATTTGGGACACTTAAGTTAGATCATTAACTTTTTTTGGCAAGGTAAATTGTATTAAATTATGCACGCATAGTTGGTTGGAGGGTAAGAAATGAAGCAAAGCGCAAGATGCTAGGCTTGTATTAGACAAGGCCCAGTGGCGTATTGACAATGATTTTAAGGAGCGGCCGCTCAAATGCGAGGCGTTGGCTGATGAATAATTAAGATTGTTCTATTTTGCAAAAACTAGAGATCTGTAATATAATTAATATTGATAGCAATAATATTATCATCAATATTCCCTAATAACTTGTTATAATAGCAGTTCAAAAATATTAAATATACATAGGTAATATGTATAATTTTGACGTAACTTTTCAAATCACGGAAATATGTATTATATTTGTGAGTATCTACTTGAAACTTTTCAAGTACCTAAATTTAAAATTACATTATTATATTATGGTGTATTTATGCTGATATTAAACTAATTTATTTTACTTATATATTATAGTAATAAAAAGTAGATTGAATTATTTTTTGCTGAAAACATTAGACTTTAAAATGTGATTAGGCTTAAAATATAATAATATACGTAAACGTCGTAAAGCGTTTTATTTATACACATTATATTTTTACATTAAAACAAAATAACTAAACTCGTTATGCATCGTTAAAATATCTTATTTTGTTCAAATTTTAACTTGGAAAAAATTGCTGTAAAATAAACTGACTAGGTACCTACATAATATATACTTTTTTTATCTTTCTTTTACAGTATAAACTTTTCATGAGAAACTTTGAATTCAATTTTTAATCCTTCGCAATAAAAATTGAACATTAATTAATACATTTTTAACAACATTTTCTTGATTAAGAATTTTAAAATTTTATTAATTTTTTAATTTTAAAAATTTAAACTTCAAATATTAAAAAAAAAATAGTTGTGCCATTATATTATAAGCATTTTTAAAATTCTATGGTAACAACTCACGTGAAACTTTGCATTAAATTGTCAAGCTTTTTGATCTAACAAAAATTTTTTATCAACATTTATTGAAAATAAAGTTTCAAATTTTTTTATATTTCTTTAAATAACTCAAAAAGAATCAAAATATTTTTAAAATTGTATCAAACTGAACTTTCATAACTGAACATTATTTTCTTAGATATCAAATCGATTATTATATTTTAGTGAAATCGCCAACTATATATTTAATGATTGTAATTTTTTAATAATGCAATTACAATTGTTATTATACCAGAAGAACCCATTTTTTATAAAAAATGTAGATCTACACAGACGCACACCTCACTTGTATTCGATGGTATGACTCTATATAGCGAAATAAACTTCTAGGTACAAATGTACAATACTACTACGGTCTACGTCGTCTACGATATTATGTTCCCCCTCCTATAGCGCTTTGCCAATATCACATTAATCGGCTTGCTTAAGCAGTTTCGATTCGCGTTACCTGGCGTTAAGTGTAACTATGTCCGATGGTGTTGAGTCGTGTGGCCCGCATGGAACGTGTGCCCTACCATAACACTGTGTAAGCAGCCAACCAACATGTTATACGCATCCTAAAAATAATGCTACCTAATTTTATTAAATTATTAATTTTTTTACTGGATTTTAATCAAAAAATCTTTTTCTTTTTCCAAATGTAAGCAGTACTTACAGTAAAGTGCCTACATGTACACTTCGCCCTTGATCTATAATAAATAATGTATTAATTAATAATTTGTCAATATACATTATTGTATAATTATTTACATATTTAGTAAGTAGTTGTAGTGTTTAGGTAAATATTTATTATTAAATTAATAAAAACCTAATCAAATGCGCAGGTATTGGTGGGAAATTTTTAATACCGCTAACCGTCATTTAAATTTTTAAGAATGTGAGTGCAGGTTTATTAGTTCTAATCTTTATCAATAGAACCAGGGCCGGCCGTAGGTCTTTTGCCGCTCTAGGCAAATCTAATTTAGGCTGCCCTATATGCAATAGTTAATTTTTTTGAGCGGAGGGGGTTGAATAAAATATGGACATTTATTTTTAACTATAAACCCTTGTTTTGGCTGACCTCAGTTTTCTTTACAAAATATAAAATAATAATAATAAAATTAATATAAATGTTGGGTATGAAATAAAACAAGTAATATTTTTGACCATCGTCACTCATTCAGTATCATTTTCATAGATCAACAATATGTATTTAATTAAACATTAAAAAATATGTAACTACACAATTAAAAATATATTAAATGAAATTAATTTTGCGAGCGTTTTCTTGGGCAAAATCAGTCGGTAAATTTTTAAACTCCAGGTTTTCCATTACTTCTTTTCAATAGGAATTGTAGCAAGATCACTTAACCTTTCTTGATTCATAGAAGACCTCAAATAGTTTTTAATTATTTTTAATTTGGAAAAGCTCCGTTCACCAGATGCAACCGACACAAGCATAGTTAAAATAATGTGAAGTGCTACAGCTACATTTGGTTACGTTCTCGGTAAACGAAGTATCAATAGTATATTATTATTAGTTATTACACATTTATTTTTGTATATTTTGAACAATGAACATACAATTCAGCATACTACATTATATTATAATAATTAAATCACTTTGGTTCATTCGAAATTTGCCGCCCCCACACTAGTGCCGCCCTAGGCGGCTGCCTATTTTGCTACCACATTAAGCCGGCCCTGAATAAAACCAACAAAGCTAAATGAAATAAATAACCTAACCATACATTAGTTATGTTACGCACTTGTGGACACCAACAGCAACAACACAAATACGTTTAGGTGGTAAACATGAGCATATGGAGCTATAATATTTTTGTTTAGCAAAGAACCAAATTAATTGTCATAAATTACATAAATAATCATAGTAACCAACAATCTGTAAATAAATGTTGATATAATGATCAGCGATGCAGGCACGTATTATGAAAATGTTATCAAGTATATGAATTGGTAAAATAAAGTATAAACATATGGAGTAAATTTCAAGTACGTATATTCATGTTAATAACTTACTAAATATTTGAGCGAAAAAAAATTTGATTTGCAGAATGGGCCAGGCTAGTGCAACGAACGTATTACGTGTACATTTCAAGTATTTATAGTAGTTATTCGGTTTTGAATTACAACAAAATAAAAAAATCACTACATGAGAAATAGAGTGAATATTATCTTATGTTGTACAAATTTCAACTTCAAAAGCTCATAAAAATTGTATTTATCTTTCCCCGTAAAAATTTTTTTTGAGAAAAGTAGACAAACTTATGAGCAATTTTGAATTAAATTTTGAAATCTTAAATATGAAAAAACATTTTTTATACATTTTTAACTCAAAATAATTTTGCAAAGTTTCGTGATTTTTACGAATTTTGTCAACATTTTAAATTCAAACGCTCATAAAAAATTATTGTGGATTTAAGATCAATTTTTTTTACTTTCCACTAACGACAACTTACGAGGAACCTTGTATTACAATTCAAGTTTTTTGACCCAGCAAAAATGTTTTTATCGACATGAAATGTCGGTCTAATCTAACCTACGAAAAACAATTCTGTGCAGAGACGGTATGACAGTCCACGATATTTTATATTGTTATTACCTACTTACTATTTATACGGTAACCGGGAAGTTGAATTAATATTATACATAATATTATTCTTAAATTATCAGTGATGCTGAAAAAACATTGAATACACTTATGAAAAATAGAGCTTCTATTTGGAACCGCATAACAACAAAATGACAAAAATCGTTATTCTTTGGGTTAATAAGTAATTTTGTAAAAATTGGAACTTGAAATTTCTGTAAAAAATAACTGTATTTATATATTTTTTAGATTTTTTAATTACGGAAAAAACTGCTTAAGTGAAACCTTGTTTTAAATTTTCAATCCTTCGATACAAAAATTGAAAATTGTATACATGTTTAACAAATAAATCAATTTAAATTTTCAACTTGATAAATATATTGTAAATTAACTTTTGAACTTTAAACGCTAATAAAAATAAATAGTGCCTTTATATATATTTTTAATATTTTTCAATCTCTATTGTAACAATATATTAAGAATCTTGTACTATATTTTCAAATTTTCTGAAAAAGTGAAAAATTTTTTATCGACATTAGCTGAAACAAACTAATGAAAATTGAAAATTGCCTATGCCTACAAATAGTTCAAAGTGAGTAAAAATATTTTTAAAATTGTATGGTGAATAGAAAATGGGGATATAAACATTCAGTGAATATTTCATGGATCTACAATAATTTTTTTTTAGAGTTTCATCAAAAACCAAAAACAAAATTTTGTCGAAAATCGGGTTTCCGTAAAAATTCCCAGTTTTCTTTAATGTTTTGTTTGTTTTTCCTGGTACTTTGAAAACTATTGCGGATTTTTTACTTTTGACAAAGTGAATTGAACGAAGTAGGTACTTATAAGATTCACTTTCCTATCACAAAAGATGGCGTTGAAGGAAATCGAAACATTTAAACTGCCCCAATCCCCAAAGGTGATGACAGACATAAAAAAAACTCACATCATTGTAAAATCAATAAAAAATTAATAAAAATTAAAAATATTTCATAGCAATAAAAAGAGTAATTTTCCGGTATCACTTTTTTTTTTGATTAAAGTTGGAAAACTTGTTGAACATCTTCTATTACAATGTCTAATATTGGCTATGAAAGAAAACATTTTTATGAATTTCTAACTGAAAAATAATTTGACAATTTTCGGGATTTTTATGATTTTCGTCAAAATTTGAACTCTAAATGTATATATTTAAAATAATCATGCTTATGTATCTTTAATACCATTGAACGTCCGATAAAAAATCTTGTGAGGAACCTTGCATTAAATTTTCAAGCTTTTATATTAAGGGGAAAATATTTTATTAAGAATAATTAAACATTTTTTTAAAAATTCCAAAAATTACCAAGGCTATAGCCTAGCAATAAATAGCTCGAAAATGTTACCATACACTTATGATAAAATGCTTGTATAAATATCTTATTTAAATTTTGAATTTTTGGGTACCTGCCTATCTGTTATGATCAAAATTTGTATGCATTTGAACATCAGGTAATTAACATATTTTTGTAATTTATTTTGATGAATTCCTTAAATGTTTGAAGTTAACGCGTTTGTAAAAAAAGTGTGACTATGTAATATTTATTTACTATGAGAATAACATATAAAGAATCTTGTATAATTGTTTTCAAGCTTTTTAACTCCCAAACATTTTATCATATAAAAACTGAAATAATACCAACATTTCAAGTGTATATAAATAAGACACTATGTTTTGAAATGTGTAGAAAAAGCAAATATAAATATTTGGAAAAAAATTTAAGTCTAAAGTATTCATTGCTTAATTAGAACAAAAAAATAAAAAAATCGAACTTGTTAAAATCTGGTTTTGCTTAAATTTTTCCTTGGATTGTTGGTCCCGATTATTATTAAAATTACTGTGAATTTTTTCACTTTTTACTCATCAGAGTACCAACGAAATCAGATTTTTACCCCAGAAATCACACTCGTAGTTGAAGATTGAAGCGTTTTTACTGCTCCTAAGTGCACCGGCTAACACGAAATAAATAATAAATGTAACACAATATCAAGCACGCAATACATAATAGTGTTGCCAATATTATATTCAACCGTTTAGTATCTATTAAAACGTAATATTATAAAACTGTTTTGGTATTATTACACAGGACGTGACCGTAATAACACAATAAAAATCGATCGCTCCTCTCTCACACAGAAACGTACGTTAGCCCTATACGGTCATTAACACATCAATATTCTAACACGCACACACATACTAACATGTGTACATGATATTGCGCATCTTGAATTCCAGTCTCCAAGTGGTCTACGTTAACAATATCACCGTCAAGCATTCACGTGTGTGCCGTTTTGGTGGGAGCGCCCGTGCGCGTCGGGAGTAGGACGTGTTATCATGTGTGAGCGAGCGAGTGCCGGCGGCGGTTGGGAAACTGAGAAAATCTCGGCCATTTAGCATTTTACGTAGTCGCTGACGAGTGAAAACCCGTCGGCGGCGCGTGCGCGACGACGGTGCTCTGTTATCGATTGTTCAGCGTTCGGAATACCGTTTACTTATCAGTGACTGCGATCGCGTCTACTGTGATAAAATAACGCGATATTATTTTACGTATTTTCATACAGGTGAAACCTGACCCGTCGACCGTAATAATCGAAAATCGATCGCCCCGTACAGTCGTGTACGACTACTACAACAGCAAGCTAGTCAGTCAGCCGTGCTATCATCTCTTACCACTCTAAGACCAGCTGCTCATACCAGGACCGCAGGAACAAGGTCTATGGTTACCGACTATCGTGGTACGCACTGCGAGCGCCTCCCACCGGGCGACACGCCGTCGCGGCGGAGTGTGGGCACCGGGCAGTGACGCGAAAACGTCGTACCCACCACCCGCCAGCCGTCGGGTCCGCTTTAATCGCTTCTGAGCTCGAAATCGATAACGGCTTACCGCTTACGGCACTACGACGGCAGTACGACACTGTGGTAGGTGTGTTAGGTAAGCCGTGTAGGTGTATACCCGCGCGTACGTTGTAGGTGGCTGGTAGGTGGTAGATCGATAAAACCGCATTTGTGATTCTGTCGACGGTTTCGAGATAAAAAAATCGAAATTCGTTGGACGACTGAGATGTTTGCCGTCCGGACTCCGGACTCGACACCTCCTACCACTCCTATCGGCCGAGCGTGTTGTTATTATTATTATTATCGTGTCGAGATGGAATTATGATTGTCGGTAATTATGCGTAGATAAAATAAAAGATAACATCATCAATCATTGTTCCGTCCTCCGTCGTTCATTTTTTTTTTTCGTTTTCCGACGCCACTAGAGTATCGAGTACCGACTGTAATTATTAATATTGTAAATCACTAAATTAGTCAATTCGTCGGAGATACGACTCCGCGTCGTACAACCGCAGTGTATACCGGAAGACACTTTTTTCATCTATCTTATCAATAATTTCTTTCACGCCATGACTGCTGTTCCGCCGCCGATAAAATACAATACGTTTTCAAGTACGATGGACTGAACTGAAGCTGACCCACCGGCACTACACAGCTGTTCAAAGAAGTAAGTACCCAGTGAGTGTGCTACTTAGGTACCTACCTAGTTGTAAGTATTACCTATCAGGCCTAGTGAGGTGGTTCTCATTGTAAGCATCTTTGACTTGATTCATTGACAGTTTGCAATGGAACTTATTCTGAATGGTAATGAGACCTGACTCGAGTCACCCGAGTATGAGAAGTTGGAATAAATTTATCATTGAGATAATGACAGTATCATCAACAAACTTATTCAAAATGCTATTATCTGAGTAGGGAATATCAGAGATGAATGGGTTGAATAAAGCTGAAGTCAAATTGAGAATCATTAAGTTTACTCCAAGGTATACTCTGTTTCAAATGAGAAAAACACTTTTTGCTCATTCTGAATGATGCGATTGGCGTGTCGAGAACCGTGGAAATAATGCTAACACCTGGAAGTTGGTGAGAGATGCGCAACACTGGCGTAAACCAGTTGGCCAACTGATTATTCTCTTCTAAGACAGTATGCAGGAGCTCAATCCGACAATTTGAAAACTGTGTTTCAAGTACAAAATTATTTACCTAGACTCATGGGGGGCTTTACCTCCCCCCACATCCTCCATCATTTCTAAATTTTGAATTCTACATTGCAGCTTAGTTGTAGCATTTTAGCTTTAATATACTTAACTAAGTTACATGTAAATGAATATGGATTAATAAGGATTAATATTTTATACTCGCCTTATTTTTTAACAATTTTACCAATATTCCATTTCATTTATTCAGTCACTTAAAAAAGTAATTTTTTAATATTATTGTTCCCATTTTGATAGCTATAATACCTATGTGTTTCAATAGGAAATAAAAAATTAAAATTATTAGTGCTAATATCTTAATTTGAGGTTCAGACTCATATGTGAATTGTTAATACTAGTCCACAGATATTTGATTATACAATAGTTAAATGGGCATATTCGTGCACTACTAAACTAAACAAAGAACAAGCATGATATTATATAATAATATAATATATAAACTATAGTAAAAAAAAGGTAGGTATGTGGTAGACTAATGTGTAAATTATTGAAGAGACAGAAGAATATTTTTGATCATAAAATATGTAAAATTCATTATGTAGGTTGACAACAATTTAAATCCACTCCAAATTTTTGTAAAAATTATTTCTGGCATTATTTGAATAAAAAATAAAAGTGAACAAAAATAGTTTAGGTACTCAAAAAAAAAAAAATAGTAAGGGAGCTTTGTATTGTTTAGTAATTATTTTATCTACCATTGTTGAGACTTGGATGTAAGGGTATGCAACTGGTAGAGCAGTAAGAATAAGTTGAGTCGGGTAGGATATGTGGGTTTTGAACTAATAGAGTAGAGTATTTCCACGATTGAGAAATATAGAGAAGCATATGTTTAAAGTAAGAAGGCTTCTGTAGCAAAAGAATAAGTGGTTAGTCAGTAGCCAGGTAATTTTTATTTGGTACATTTTTAATCATGAATTATATTTCTGATAAATTTATATTTTGTAGGTAAGGATATCAAATGTATAACACAACTAGTATTATTTTTAGTACTTATTTTAAAGTTTCTTTCATATCTCCATTAACCAATTTGATTTTGAAAACCTAGGTATGGTTGGTACTATAAACATTTAATAAGTTATAAATTATACTTTAGAGAAAATATTCATTTTTCTAAACATGGTTATTTTTGTAATATTATAAAGTTAGGTACATAGTTTTGAACTACTTAAAATAATTTTCTATATATTTTATTTTAACTGAATAGCTTGTTCCTAATTAATTAAATCACATAAAATATAGGTATACCGGGTGATCCAACAAGTATGCTCACCCCCCTTTTTTTCTTTAATAATGAAGTTTTTCAAAATCTGTTTTTTGGAATCTTTATATATACTCAATATACCCTATTTTCATATTCTTGAGATTTTTTTGTACCACTTAAGGAGTGTCCTATAGCGATACAAACTTGTTTTTCAAATGGGAACCCCACTTTTTTACTGTAAATTATTTAGCGGAGAATTTTGTTTGAGAATTTTGATGTATTGAAATCAAAAATCTAATTAGTAGTTTTCTAGTTATTATGCATTTTGTGCTAAGGATTATGTAGTTTATAATAGGGAAGAAGGATATACTTATACAGTATACATTGTTATCTATAGTCTATACACATAACATAAAATAATATATAATTTTATATGTATTTAGTCAAACACTTAGGTAAATAACAAGTAAAATCCTTTTTGATTTATTTAGTTATTTTTCTTATTTAATGTGTAGAACTGTATAAGCATATCCCTATTATGGACTATTATCCTTAGTACAAATTGTCCAATAAATAGGAAACTACTCCTTCGAATTTCGATTTTGATACATCAAAATTCACAAAAAAATTATCCGCTAAATAATTTAAAGAAAAAAAGTGAGGTTCTCATTTGAAAAACAAAGGTTTGTATCGCCATAGGACACTCCTTAAGTGGCACAAAAAATCTCAAGAACATGAAAATATGGTCGTTGAGTACCTATATTTGAAGATTCTGAAAATCAAATTTTGAAAAAACTTCATTATTAAAGAATAAAATGGGGGTGAGCATACTTGTTGGATCACTCTGTATATTAAAATAAATTAAATTTTTTAAAAATAATTATTTTTCTCCAAAAAAATAGGTACATATTCTTACATTATTTAAATATTCATTTTATTTAATGTAATTGTTTTATTTTTTTTTTATAGTCTTTATGAGCCATTTAGACTTTTGCCGTCAAAACTACTTCCTTCCATTGCTCTCTATCATATGCCTGCTCCCAATCTACTTGGTACAATGTGTTGAATATTTTTACTCATTTGATGTATGTGTTACATCTTTTAATAGTTAATCTTGATATCAAGTAACCTTTTCTTATGGATTTAATTATTTTAACAGTTTATGTGATAGAAAGATTAAAATAAGAATATACATTCATTATATTTTTCCTTTAAAAGTTGACACTTTACCTACCTACTTAAGTTTTTCATATAGTGCTTATGCAACCTACAATATTGTTTTAGTGCATATATTTTACAGTATCTCAAAATGTTAATTGTAGATATTATATATTTCTAGTACTTTTTGTGTTTTTGGTTGATAGGTTTAGTCGACTTTATGAGATAATTAGGTAATTTGTACAGACATTATTCTTAACAAATAAATGTAGGTAACCTTTATGTATATTTATTTAAAAAGAATATAGTTTTGAAAATAGGTTTTAAAGTGATTTATTTAAAATGTTAAAACAACTTAATGTGGAAAAAAAATGTTTGTAAATATGTGAAAAGTGTAAATTTAATCTTGGAACCCTATGCTAGTTAGGCATGTAATATACCTATTATTGTAGTGAATACTATAATTAGTACAATCATACAATATGCAACCTAATGGTATGTACATTTTATAAAAATTGATTTTTTACATTTTGCTAACAATTAGAGTCTTAAGTATGAGTGTTTTATATCCATCCAATAAAACAAATTAATAGGCGACTAATTATTTTTTATGCTTAACAATACTACTTATAAAATGTCAATTTTGCAACTATTTATATTAAAAGCAAATATTAATATTAATGTATAGATAACATTTCATGATTTATCTTAAGAATAGTTATTTACGATTATTTGTTATCATAAATTGTGACTCATAAATGGTATGTTACTTTTATTATTATTCTTATTATGATCATAAAAATATTTATTATTTTATCTTAACTGTATCTTATAATTATTAACAACTATATTGTGGTAAATTAACTAAATATTAAATTGTAATAATAATTATCATACATAAGTATTTAAATGACAAATTTCTAATTAGATAATTTATCAAATTGTTGAATATAATTAAAATACCTAATTACCTACAATTATTAACTTATTAAATTTTTTAAGAATTGAATAATGCTTATTTTTATCTTAAGTTGTATTTACATAATTAGTGAATTATATCTAATTCCTGATTTAATCTGTAATATTCATATTACCAGTCTATTGCTCAATTCTTTTTTGACCCAATCAATTATTTTGTTTTTATATAAGTACATATCTTATTTTGTCACTTAAATGTATATTTTTAGTTTTCAGAAACACTGAATTGCTAATTTTTAACTGTTTTTGATGTATTGCAATAGGAATACTAACTGAAGATGGATAATAATATATTTCATGAATTTAATGGTCCAGCTAAAGATAAATGTAATTATTATAATCGAACGAGAAACAGACTTCTTATTACAGCTTACGAAGGAATACCTGAAACTCTTTTACTCAATGCCTTAGGATGTGTTGTAAGTATGAATATTTCTGAAAATACTACCTGTAATATGAACTAATCTTTGATGTATGTTTCAGCTTTTAGTTTTATTTTTTGCATTCATGAGGAAAAGAGCATGGGATTATGGACGTTTAGCATTAGTCAATAAAGATTATGAAAAGTAAGGTTTTTATCAAAAAAACATTTTTTAAATAATCATATTATTTTACATATTCTTTGTTTAGGTGGTCTCGTATATTTTATGGTACAACTGATGAAAATTCGGAGAATAACATTGAAGATGGTAATTCTACAACTACATTAGACAATTCAATGCCTGTTGATAGAGGTTTATTTTCCTGGTTCTTAACAATTATACAGCTAAGGTAATACAACATCTTTTAACTAGGTGGTACATATTTTTTTATGATGTGAATACTTGCTATATTCTTTTGTGTTCTATAATGTTTAGAGATGAAAAAATTTTACGTAAATGTGGTTACGATGCTGTTCAATATTTATCATTCCAAAGGCACATAATGGTGTTAATGGCTATAATTACTGCAGTTTCTTTAGGCGTGGTACTACCAATCAATTTTGCTGGTGACTTAGAAGGTGATGAAAGATCATTTGGACATACTACTGTTAGCAATCTTCATCCTGAGTAAGTTATACTATTAGTACTCACAATATCTAGTTGGATTACTTAAGCTACGTATAGATGTGAGCATGCGCGAGGATTTGTGTTCGCCCGTTTACATGTTGTTCATGAGCATTTATATGTGTTTGTTGAACATTGTGAATGACTCGAGATGTGGGTTTGGTCTGTATGATTGATTTGAGCACATTAGTACACATGCACTACGTGTGTATACACCTAAACGATGGGACAAGATACAAATGCATGCTCACGTGTGTGTACACATCCTTTAAATTACAGTATTAAACCCTAAAGAACATGCTTAGCCAACATTAGTTTTTAAGTCTATACTTAAATTTTTGGTGACTTCATCTAGTTTTGTGTTAAGTTTTATATGTTTTATTAGTATATGTACATAATTTAAAAACTTTTAATTTCTAGTTCACCTTGGCTGTGGGTACATGTGACTATAGCCATGTTATACTTTCCATTAACTATTTGCATAATGAGAAGGTTTTCTGTAAATCTTAAATTAGAAGAAAATGGTGAATGTTGGTCACGTACGTTGATGATAACAAATATTCCTAGACGAAATTCTGACATAAATGATATGGATCGACATTTTAAGTCAGTATTCTTATTATTATTGATTTTTTTCAATAATAATGCAAATTGTTAAATATTATGTATCTGGTTTTGTAAAATTAATTTTTAGAGAGGCATATCCGGAATGTGAAGTAGAAAATATTCAGCTTGCTTATGATGTCAACAAAGCTAATGAATTAGATAGAGACAGGTATAGTATTGTATAAATAGTAAAGTAATTAGTATTCATGACCCTTATTATTTTAAACTTACTAGTTTGCTATACTATAACTTTTCACGTTCCATATAAATATTTTATATTTTATAAAGTTTCATTTATTATTTAATTAACTATTATATGTTTTATACACATAGAAATGCTGCAGTTCAAGCAAAACAATATTGTGAAAATCATTTAAAAACTGTAGGGGAACGTCTTACAGTGCAGCCCCATGTTTGTGGTTATATTTGTATTTGTTGTGGTTTTTGTAGTTCTAATAATTTAGATGCTATTGATTACTACTCTCAAGAAGAAGCTCGGTTAAAAGCAGAAGTAAGTAGTAAGAAGTTTAATTGAGTCTTTATAGAGTAACCATACATAAAAAATGTGTTTTTATAATTTAAATAGTTGGTGAAAACAACTATATAATTGCTCAACAACTATGATCGATCGTGGCATATCGATAATAACTTTTTATATTTATTTTTACATAAAATGTTTTGAACAATTTATTTTTTAATCCCAAGGTATTTTAAATACACTATATACACAACAAATATTCTAACCGAAAACACAAACACAGTGATGAATAAATATGAGACTAAATGATTTAAAACATTAATCCAAAAATACTTATATTTTCATAAAATTCCTTGTATTAAATCTGTTATGTATTATTTGTATTCTTATAAGATTAAGTAGCTGTTAGAAATTTAAGCTTCTATTGTAAATACATTTAACATGAGTTAATATTAAATTACAAGGCTTCATGATTTTACAAAACAGATTTGTATTCCTAGATGTCTAATAATGAAAACTAATTAATTAAATTTAATAGCAGAATAACTATTTTGAATTTATTTAAGGAATATGGTTTCATCACTGCTCTATAAATTGGCAATACATTTCAGTTTATACCTATATAATAATAAATACAAAATATAAATTCTTATAAATCTCAAATTTAATGATTAATATAATGTATATTTGATATCATGTAAACTATCCAGTGATTACTAAGTAAAAGGTCTGAGTTGTTGATGATGGTCTAAGGCTGTATCTAATATAATTTATTTAGATGATTTGTTTAGTTCTATAGAATGATTTAGTATTAATCTATAGATGATAGTTTGAATAAAAAATAAAACTTGCTTGCTAAAATTTTATGCAATTAAGGGTTTTTGTATAAGATGTTGGCATTGTGCGCAAGGACAAGATTGGCTAGCCTGTGACCAGAATCATTTTACAATGATCACGGAATGAGATGAGGTTATTTTCATGGATATTGAATATGATAATTTAAAATTTTTATTTTATACAAAACAGTTTCTTGAGATAACTTGATGCCCAATTTAAATAATGACATAGATTTTTAAATTTTAAGAAAACAGTTACTTGTCTTTACTTAATTAATGTTACTCATCTTTTGATATATGTAGTCATCTATACATTATTATGCTATATATTCTTAACAAAGAACATAATCTTATTTATTATGCTTACTTTTTTTTTATTTATTATTTTAGTTAGACGCAGAAAAAGAATCCGCTTTAAAAAGACCTCTAGGTATAGCTTTTGTAACTATGACAACAATTCATTCAGCTAGACTCATTCACCAAGACCACGTTTACAAATTATCCAAATGTGGTCGTCATAATCCACCTACCAGTTCTGTGGCTGGACTACTTCAGCCTTATCGTTGGAGAGTAACTTTTGCTCCTCCGCCTGATGATATATTTTGGTAATTTAAATTATTAATATGCACATTATTAGTTAAGATATAAAATAATGTAGCCATAAATAATAAAGCTTTAACAACATTTTTTGAGGATTTATCAATTAATATTAACAAAAAAAATTTGAAATGCCACAACTGCATTTTTTTTTTGTGTGTTATTTTAGAAAATAATTGATTAATATAATTTTATAAATGGTTTATCGTTTAAAAAATTATTAACTACTTACCTATACATTTATAATGTCGATTCACAGTAAATTTTGGTTTTAAAATAATTAGTTATTGTTGTTTGTTCTAGGGAAAATTTGACTGAACCATCTCACAATCGATACTGTAAAATTGTATTAACAAATTCATTTTTAGTGATAATTTTATTTTTTTTGACTACTCCCGTGATTGTTTTGAATGTTATGGACACTCTTAAGCTTAGAGAAATCGAAAAAGCTGTAAGTTGATATTTATTTTTTCTCAGTGTATGAAACAAAAACATATAGTGTTCCAAAAAAAATAAATAATTTTTATTTTTTAATAGAGTCCTATCTTATCAGAATTTATGCCTACATTATTGTTGTGGACTGCAGCTGCGTTATTACCGGTATTAGTTATAAGGTCTGATCAGTGGCTTAGTCATTGGACAAGATCTAAAAGAAACCATTCCATTATGCGCAAAACATTTGTTTTTCTTCTTTTTATGTGTTTGATACTTCCATCTTTGGGATTAACAAGGTTAGTAATTATAGCAAAATGGTATACATTATTAATAATAATTATAATTAGAACTGGAATTTTAGAACCCTGAAAAAAACCCAAAATGCTTGTATGCCTTAAAATTATTTTTAATAAAAATTAATATAAATTTTTAAGACTTGTAAAATAGTTGAACAGACAGAATTTATCGTTATAGATTTCTTTAATTCGGAAAAACAATTATTTCCATACATTTTAATTTTTTTTATAGATCAAAATATATTTATTTATCTGTACATAGTTATGATTTGTTAATTGTATAAAAAAAAACATAATAATGGCATGTAAAATACTTAAAATAAAATTTTGGAATCAATAACTTGAAAAATGTCCCAAAAATATTAAATTGCTTTAAAAATTGCAAAATAAAAACTTCTCATTCTTATTCAAAAAAAAATCAAATACATCAATTAAAAACAGAAATATACGTAAATAGCCCAATGTATTGATAATTATGGAAATTTATAGCTAAAAGTGGCAGGACCACATTGACCGGCAATGTATACATTGCCCAGTATTCCACATTGCCCTTAACAGATATACTGGTACTATAGGCAACCTGTTCGACAGGAAGTCAGCTATATATTTTTCTAAATAAAATTAATAGTTCTTATCACTAAAGTCAACTGTGAAAGCAGTTATACCCAATTTTGACAGTTAATATTAATATTATTAAATTAAATTAAAATTTTCTTAATTTTTATCTATAATACCCATTAAAATATTTATCAGAACACAAAAGTGTTACAACCAGTATTGTATTATGATTGTTTTTCATCGCTGAAAGAAGAAAATAAAGACAAACATCTGGGAACTGAATATTGTTGTCAACATCATTACTTTCTTGAAAATGTTTATTAGAATCAAGAAATCTGACATTATGATCGGTTTTTGCTTCACAATTTGATGCTGTTGATAATTTCATTAGTTGCATTTTTGTCATAATCTTGAATGTAGTTCTAAATCTCCTTGTTGTTTTATTGTTGTTATACCAACCCTTTTGTCAAAATACTGAGAATGTGTTTTCTGACCTAAACAAGCAGATAGCAAGTAGTCCATTCTACACCGCTAAAAGTATACGGATACCGCAACCTTTGCATTTTTCTAACTGCTGACACCAAGACTTTACCTCTTCTAATGGTTTCTCTTCAGAAATGGAACAATTGTAAGGATTTGAACTATTAAACAATCAAACAGAATGTTAACTTATTTTACAAATCCAGTTGTATGAGGAGCTGTTAATGACTTAGACTCTTAAGTAATGATGTAGATACGCATTGCGACATACGTTGGTTTTATAAGAACTTGCAAAGCTAATTAACAAGAATTTTTTTTAAATGGTCCAGGGTTTATGTGGCAGTCTCGCATTTTTTAAGACGTTGGACTGAGTTTATCAACCACTTAGGTTTTTGTGATATCTTGAAAAGAAACTATTAATTTTTTAATACGTTGGACTGAGTTTATCAACCACTTAGGTTTTTGTGATATCTTGAAAAGAAAATTTATTAAATATAAATATTTATTATTCCTAAATATTATGTCACTCGTTAATAAGTTATTTCTTATGCTCTTAATAAAATGTGGAACATCATACACAGCATATATTTTATTACCATTTATTTCAATCCATAGATTTTCTTTATTATAACTTAGTTTTGTTAATGATGCTCTATTGTTAGTGCCTCGATTGCATATCATTTCTGCGACATGTAATTTACAACTTATTAACTGATTAATCTGTTACATGATAATCTCTGATAAAGTTGTTACTTTAATAGAGATAGATGAAAGAAAATAAGAAATTGGTAATTTTCATGACAAATAAATTCCTCTTATCATGAACACCATTACTTGATTTACCATTGCATTACTCCTCTCAAAAGTGCTCTAGTCTTGGTAACCTTCTACAATGTCTAGAACTTTTGAATATTCCAGAAACTGTTGTTTCTATAACCTAGAACTATTGCCAGGTTTAAATTTAATAGTTTCATCTCAATGTGTAATCCTATATAGCCCAAGTAAATTGATATGATCTGATCTAAATATTTGTAAGCTGATGGTGATAAATAATAAAGTCTGAGAGAGACGTCTTTTTCATCATTAGTCCATAGTTTTCTACATAATTTTCTATGATGGATTTTCATTTTTCCTGGTGTTTGAGTATCAATTGATAGAAAATAAAGAATTAAAAATGTTTTTTGTTTTAAAAAAATGCTTAGCATTATATTTTTAGCTGTTTGCAGTTTTTCTTGTCGTTGAGCAAATTAGATATATTATCAATATACCTTTCTATATATACTGCTAATTATATTGGATTTTCATCGTTCAATTGACAATTTTTCATCAATCTACAATTTGTTGTAATTCAAAAACAAACAACCTCACACTTCAAATTTTCACCAAATGTTAAAATTACCATTTTCCAATTTATTTTTTAAAATTTTTTTTAACGATTTTGATTATTTTTGAGCTATTTATAGCCATGAGAAATATTTTAAATTTTGTAAATTATTCTTCATAGAAGTTCATAGAAGTTTTTCCTTTTGTAGTTAACATTAGCAACTTAAATGTGAGACATAATTAATAGGTACTTATATTTTATTAAGGTTCACTGTAGTTAGTTTTTACAACTTACTAATATCCAAGGCTCAGAACCTTGATGCGCTAAAAAAAGCTATGTATAGCTAGTATGCAGTGTAATATGCAATTATTTTTTTTATTAAATATATTTATACGGGAATAAACTTGGAAGAAGCATAGTTATTCAAAGTTATTATTTTTGAATGAGGAACAAATTGTTTGTGTAAAATTTTCTTTTATAGATCTTAAAGCATTATACCCAGTCTTAAATTTAAAAAAAATTATACATAAGAAATACCTAAAACAAATTTTAAATCATATTAGTTTATTATTAGTTTAAAAATAATACAACTGTTATTATTGAAAAAATGTTGCATAAAGTATGCCAAATATTTACAATTAATATTCGGTTTATAGTATATGATTAGCTTAATTTTGAACATAGCAATTACCCACTAATAGAATTGAAAAAACTTTTTTAAGAAGTTGAACTTGTGCATCCTAAATACATTTATTTAATCCTATGGCAGTTTAAATTAAAAAGCAAAATGCTCTCAATTAGAAATATGCAGTTTGCAAACCGATCCATTTTTAATCTACAAAATAGATTGATGTGTCGTTTTGGAAAATATTACTTATTGGCAAATATCCATTTCTGTACAATTTTACACTAAAAATGTTATTCATGTTTGGAACTACTTACATAATAATTATTATGTGAATGTACATTTTCCAACATGAAGTATATAAAATCTAAGGACATCTATTATGTGTTTCAACTTTCAACTACAGAAATAGAAGTTGTTTTTGCTGGATTATCATGTGCAGGTTGAAATCTCTAAATATGCAAAATAATATAAATTTATTAAAATAAGCAACATAAATGTTTGTATTTTGATTGTATGCATTATAAAACAAATTTGTATCAAATCAGATTTTGAATTTACAGATTCTTAAGACATATGCAAATGCAAGTTCCAAGCCTTGCAAATATCTAATACGTAGACTCCAATCATTTTGAACTCAAATTTAATAATTAATCGCTTCCTAATTGAGAAACATTATTGCATTTAGAAAAAATTAAAAAGGATATCTCGCTCTGGATTAATTGTTGCTAATAAATAATATGGTGTGGTTTATTTATGTATTTAATCAATGTAAAACACGTATATTGTAAAACGAGCATCGTATAGCCAGCTTCGGAAAACAATGCAAAATGCATTGGAATCTCTGCATTAGTTATAATACAATTGTAATGGTTTATGTAATTTTAGTGCCCAGGCATTCCTAATGTTCGCATTTCAAGCTGGTATTGAGACTTATCGTTGGCAATGTGTGTTTTTGCCTGATAAAGGAGCATTCTTTGTAAACTATGTAGTTACGTCTGCTCTTATTGGAACAAGTTTAGAACTCATACGATTTCCAGAACTTTTTATGTATGCTCTCCGATTATCATTGTCAAGGTATGTAAAATATTTAGTAAGAGTATTAGTAGAGTTTAAGTAATATTAACAAGCTATTAAACTGTTTTCCAATTTTTGGTGAATTAATTAGCCAGTGATTACTAAGTAAAAGGTCTGAGTTTACGATAATGGTCTAAGGCTGTATCTAAAATAAACTATTTTGGTAATATTTTAATTCTATAGAATGTTTTAGTATTAATTATATAGATTATAATTCAAAAAAAAAAAAAACTTGCTTGCTAGAATTTTTTTTAAATTAAGTATTTATTTTCTAAGATACTAGCTTTGTATGTAAGGACAAGATTGGCTAGTGACCAGAATCGTTATACAATGATCACGGAATGATATGAGGCTTAATTTTATAAATAATGATTTAAATAAATATATTTGTCTCTTGGAAATTAAATATTAAACAGGACTTAGCAGCAAGTTGTGCATCTAAAAATTGTTGTGCGTGAATAAAATGTATTTAGTGTTAATCTTGAATCTTGAATTTTAAAGATACTAATCTTATTATTTTATTCATTCATGAAAATAACTTCTTTATGTTCTTGACAACTATAGTGAATTCAAATCATTAATGGTCCCAATATTTGATTTTGAAACTTATTAATTTGTAGATCAAAAGCAGAATCTGCTAGTGCTAGAAGACTAATTCTTTGGGAATTTCCATTTGGAGTACAATATGCTTGGATGCTAATTATATTTTCAATTGTGACAGTGTATAGTCTTTCCTGTCCTCTTATAACACCCTTTGGTAAGCATTATCTTAAATAATGTTAATGATAATTTTTATATAATTAATAATGGTTTATTATTGATTTTAGGTCTTTTGTATATGGTTACTAAACATTTTGTTGATCGTTATAATATATATTTTGCATATGGCAAATCAAAAATTAGTAAACGCATACATAGTACAGCTATAAATTGTGTTATGGTTTCAATAGTACTTTTACAAGTAAGTTTTACTTCACTGTCAATGTTGCGCCATGGACTTCATGATATTACTTTATTTGCTTTGGTTGGACTTATAATAACATTAACATTCACATTATCTCAATGTTTCTTCCGAAATTGTACCGCATGGAGTCCAATACTTTATCAAGTAAGTCAATTTCATGAATTTAGATTGTAATGTCATTATTAAATATTAAACTTTATAGTATAAAATAAATATTTACTTTTTAACCTTTGAAGGTTAGAAATCCACGTACAGTTCAACCAAGTCCGGCAAGAAGACGTGATCATTCACATGGTTACGACTATGTCCCTGAAGTATTACGTCAACCTTTGCCACATACAGCAGCAAATTCTCTAATTACGTTGACACCAAACGATTCTGGTACAACATTAGATGATTTGGAAATCGAGATGAGACATAATGATGATAGATCAGATTATCATCCCCAGACTAAAGTAATTATAGAATCTCAAAATCACTGTGATCAACTATACCAGAATTATGATTATAATCAAACAGTTCCTGTATAATAAGGTAGGAAAACTGTGATTCTAATTTGTATAGTAACAAAATTAATACATATCTATACTTATTTTGCAGAAACATGTTCCGTTTTTACTTTTGGTTATCTTATTTCACATTACAGATAACTAGTTTTATATTGTTATTGAAAATTGTAAATGCCGATATTACTGACGTTACTAAAAAATATTTTCTAAAACATAAATTACCATATTTTCATAAAATAAATTACCTCTTGACTATCAAATTTGCACTAAATTGTTATTGAAAATCAATTGGTGAACACAGTTCTTACTTTAATACATTTATACAACATCACAGAAACTGTTGTTAATATGTTAAACATTTTTTTTCTTATATATTATTCTTATAAGAGATTTCTTTAAAAATTATAATTTAAAGAAATAATTTTACTCTCCAGTCATAATTTCTTTTTATATTCAAAAAATATACAAATATTTTCCTTTTTTCATTAACATGGTGTTTTGTATAAAATAGCTTAAAATGAAAGAATATTTTTTCAATTAAATATGTGTAGTACATCTCTTCACTAACTCTCTTCATTTAACATATTACATCATAAACTACTTCAGTGATGTAATAATGCTTCACAGGATAATAATTTAAAAATATGTCAATGTATACACTATATGTAGTGAACATATATGTACTGCTACAAAATGTTAAATAATTCACTTAAATATAATAAAGCCTTCTATTTTTTGCATGAATACAATAATGATATAATATTTTCTTATTTCCCTAACAGAAGTAATTTAAAATATATTCTAAAATTAAATTAAATTCTGTATCATTTATATTAATTTAAATTGTCTGATGGAAATATACTTAACCCATTGATAAATTGAAAATTATTATTTTTATAAATCGTTCATTGTAGTCAAATTTAAGTGATAGGTAATTAAAACTGGCTTGATGGCAATTGAAAAATAGCAATGATAAACAATGTGCAATAAAGTGACATTTATTTTGTGTGGTTTATTATTTTATTTAAACCACATTGATTAATAATTGTACAGTTAAACTGATCTCTGTGAAAGATTTTTAATTATTCTTGTCCATTAATGTGTTTTTATATACTTAAACATGAGAATCTTACCTAGTTTCTATTGTCCATGTTAGTTTTAAATATTTAACCGAAAAAAAAAAACCAAGAGTGTAATAAACAATCGATAGTTTTTTTTTTATGTATCCACAATTAATTTGTGTTCATTGAAATTATCTTTTATTATTGTTTTGTACCCAGTACTTTATCAAAACTCACATTGGCTCATAATTGTAAGCAATATTGTTTTTCATATTTGTAAAAAAAAAAAAAATAATTAATAATAATAAAATAATGTACTTATAATAGTATAAAATTGATTACTATAATTATACTAACACCACAATTGTATGTGATAAACTTTTTACCAAGGCTTATAGTATTAATAAAAAAAAAATATTGAAATTTTACACATTTTTATATCTTTAAACAATAATAATATAATTGTATAGTGTGTTTCTAGTCTAAAAAAATACATTGTTAAAATAACGTAGAGCAAGCTATTAACTATTTTTTTTTTGTTTAGTATTTAATACTTTATATTTGTACTTATATCTGTTTTGATTAAACGTTTTGTGACACCTGCAATATGTCATAGCATATAATTGTAATTATTTAATTTCTGCACTGTCCCATATTGTTTCGATTTCAAATTAGTAGAAAATTATTATCATACTTAAATAACACAATAAATGAATATTTACTTTTAAACAATAACATTTAGTCAAAACATCATCCATGATTGGATACTCCTTATTGTATATTTATAAATATAAAACAAAATATGTATTCGAGTATATTTATAATTTTATTTTTTACTGTCAATTTTCCAGCTTTTTTTTTTTTATGCGTACATAGTTATTTTTGTGTCTTGTTAATGTTTTTAGAATCTCTTAAATAAAAATATAATAATTTAATTATGTAAAGCATTTAAATAAAAAAAATATATAAATACATAAGACTAATTTTAATTTTGTTTATTAAAATGTTGAATAAATGTTTTTAAATTGGTGATCACCTCATTATCATTGCAGGCACATCACCAAGGGGAGGAGGCTTAATGGACCTCCCCCCTCCCCTAAGAAAAGCCAATGGCCTCAAACTGGCACCTTCAGTTTTATTATTAAATATTTTAAATTTTATGGAGTTTAATTGTCTTGAATCCCGGATGTATATTATAGGTACTATGTATTGTTAATAATTGTTAATATTAATTGGATTCCAAGATTTTGTTTTATTTTAACTCAATAACCCTTCTAATAGAATATTGAAAACTGGAAAACACTAAATAAACTTATTAACCAATCCAGGTAATACATTGTTAAAATAAGGAAGTTTTTTTTATAGATATTGTGTGATAAGAAGATTAGTGAAGGGGGTACAAAAGCATAGAGGGGCCAAAAAATGTTGGCCCCCTTATTGAATAATGTCTGGTATGTGGACCTGCATCACTGCTCATTATATCAACATTTATTTGCTAACTGTTGGTTACTGTGATAATTTATGTAATTGATGATAATTAATTTGGTTCTTTGCTAAACATACTTATTTTAGTTCCATGTTTACCAAGTAAACGTATTTGTGTTGTTTCTGTTGTTGTCCACAAGTGTGTTACTTAACTAATGTATGGTTAGGTTATTTGTTTCATTTAGCTTTGTTAGATTTAATGAAAAAGGTTAAAACTAATAAACTTGCACTCACATTCTTAAAATGACCCCATTTTAGTTTAATTAAAAATGTTCCAACAATACTGACGCATTCTGTTAGGTTTTTATTAATTTAATAAAAGTTATTAGTTATTTTTAGGATGCGTAACATATTTGATGGCTGCTTACATAATGTTACTGCAACACGCCTACCTCGTTTAAACCTAGTGGTTATCAATATTTATATCTAATTCTATCCAGTTAAGGAGTAGTTGTCTAGCTATTCCCACTACACACACTGATCTTGGGAACAGGGTTGTTGAATTGATACAATTAAATTTTTCTTAGTTATATTTTATAGGTCCTAGAAACTTATGACATGCCTTCATAGACTAAAACAATTGAACACGATATAACAATGTATACACGGTTTATTAAATGTTTGAATAGTTATAGTATTATACAGTACACTATCACCTGAGTAACCCTGCTCTTAAAGGTATATTGAAGATTACAGGAGTAGCGGATTTTGAGTTTAAACAAATGGAATTATTATGATTTATCTATAAGGTAGGTTATTTATAGGTTATTATTATACCTATAGTAAATCAAATTAATAATGTTACTTTAAAATGTAGATTACTCTTATCTTAATTTCACGAATCGAACTCGATTGGTTGGTTATACCAACGATTTATATTATCGTACTCTACGTTCCTGTGTTCTGTCTACCTAAGCAAATTCATCAAGCGCGACATAAATGACGCGTCAGTAATCTGTAAATCGTTACAGTTAACTACTTTTCCATTTAAAATCTGCCTTCTGATTTGTTTTGAAAATGAAAATGCAAATAGAAAAAAAACTGTAATCAAAGGTATGGCACATTTTACCCCTTGGCTATTTTCGAAGATGGGCATCTATTCTATTCTTTTCGGTGAATGAAGTAGCCTAGTCAGAACTTCCTTCTTTTATTTTCTCAAGATATACCACGGTTTTATTTTAATTATTTAGATTCAAGTTACTCATCAGTGGTTTTGTCGTTTTTTATATTATTTTTTATGGATAAAATAACATGTTTAATTTATATAGATCTATTAGGTCTATACATATATTATATTTATTTATTTATTAACGTTTACATATCCAATGAAAAACATTGCCAAAAATTAGATATGTTTACAATATTTTTTGTGGTAAAATTAACATCCCTTAAATTTGTTTCTAAAGTTTTGGGTTTAATAATGTTTAGAAGAACAATAGTGGCTCATGTTTACATAACATAGTAATCAAATTAAAACTATTTGTTAGTAAAAAAAAAATAAATTTCAAGTATAAAATAAAAATACTAAGGAAAAACATTGTTATTGTATAGCTGTTAGAACAGCTGCTTAAGAATCTGATTCATAACTAGTGCTGGACATCAAATCTGGATCAATCCGGGTAGGACCAAACATAATTTGTATTCATTTGTGTATCCCAGATTGAAAATTAACAATTCGGATTTTGATCTAAATCCGCATTAGTAATTCAATCCGGATTCTGGTGTAAAATATAAAAATTTGTTTTTCTAATAAAAAAAATAGAAATTTATTTATTGAATAGTAATCTAATTTTAAGTATTAACCAGACGATGGGGAAATTCCACTATTCCTCTCTGATATTCCAATATCGGCGATGATCAAAAGTTGATTACTCTGCTCATATTAGGCATACCGAGGAGGCCCTATCATCTTCCCCCTCCAAATTCTGGAAATTTGTAAAAAATCTAAAACAGAAACCTCCAATTCCTTCATCACTCCATCTCGGTAATATTGTCTCAAATACTCCAACTGAATCAGCTAATCTGTTTTCAACTCATTTCTCCTCGACGTTCAACTCCTCGGCTTTCCAACTTCCACCATTTACTGGCTCATCTGAATACTTATCCTATGAACTTCCTTCCAATATAACGTTTACTGTCGACGATGTTTTTTCCGCTCTTAAATCGTTAAAAAATACTTACTCTAATGGTCCAGATGACATATCCGCTCAATGCTTGTACAATTGTCGTTTTTCTATTGCTTATCCAATTTATTTACTATTCAGGCGTTCATTAGATTTAGGTATTTTTCCTAAGGTTTGGAAAATATCTTCTATAGCACCTGTTCTGAAATATGGTGACGCATCTGATATCCAAAACTACAGACCAATTTCTATTATACCACATATTGGTAAATTATTTGAATCAATTGTATACTCCAGAATAAAGCGTAGTCTTAATCATCTTATTATAAGTGAGCAGCATGGTTTTAGATCGCATAAATCAACCGTAACAAGTGGTGTTGCCTTCTCTTCCTATTTATCAGAAGTTATCGAACACAGAGATCAGATAGATGTAATCTTTACAGACTTTAATAAAGCATTTGACACAGTGGACCACGATTGCCTAATAATGGTGCTTAAGTCTTTAGGCATTGGGAATCCCCTTCTATCATGGTTGCACTCTTACATCACAGATAGAAAACAATTCATAAAAATCAAAAATGCTGTTTCGGAGTTAGCTGTGATACCATCTGGAGTCCCTCAAGGAGGCCACCATAGTCCTCTTTTATTTATTCTGTTTGTAAACTCGATAACCAAATTGATCACTAAGGCTAAACTCCTTCTTTTTGCTGATGACATAAAAATATTCCTTAAAATAGACAATCTTAATCAATGTCATATCCTACAGTCAGAACTAGATATTTTTGCAAGTTGGGCGTACTCCATAGGTCTCAGCCTTAATATAAGCAAATGTCATGTTATGTCGTTTTCTAGGCAGCGATCTCCTATCCACCACAACTATTCTCTAAATGGCACTTCTCTTAACCGTGTCTTCCTCTACAAAGATCTTGGTATTCATTACTCACCATCTTTAAATTTTGAGCACCATATAAATGTCAATGTAGGTAAAGCTTTAAAAGTACTGGGTTTTATTAAACGCAATACTAATCAGTTTTCTTCGGCTCGTTGTCTCTGCACATTGTACTTCTCATTAGTACGTTCTATATTAGAATACGGTGTGGTGGTGTGGCATCCCTACCTAGCTAAAGACGAACTAAGACTCGAGCGTGTACAAAATAGATTTCTTTCCTACATTGCCTACATAATGAAGATACCTCACCCTACGCATGACTATTCCTTAATTCGTAGTTCATTGGGAATACCAATGATGTCAACTCGTCGACAAGATGCTGATGAGCACTTTATAACCTCGCTCCTAGGTGGCACCTTAGATGCACCCGATCTCCTCTCTAAAATATGTCTTCGTATCCCTTCCTTCTTCTCCAGAAATCACGCACTCTTCCAAATTCCAACTCACAATACATTATATGGACATAATCACCCCTTGCACAGAATGCTTCGTACTCTGAACAATCTTAATTTTGATTTTAATAAGTAATCAAATAATATCATTACTATAAATATGTTGTATTATAGTTTTATATTACTAAATTAAGGTATTACCATTTAGTTTATATTATGTTGTGTTTTTTTTTTTCCATATGTTCTAATTTTGTGTGTATTTGTATTATTATATTTTTGTTATATCTATTAATTTAAACTTAATCTGTTAATTAAAAATTGCCGTTTGGCGTTTATATATTATAAATAAAATAAATGATGAAGTAGGCTGTCATACAACTGTTGTATCATTGGTATTTGGTTTTTTCATATTTAGCTTACACAGTTATACGAATGCATGACGCAAGAGTTAAACTTTAAAATTCAAAAGTTTGGGAGAATTTTAAGACGATGGTGGACGCAACTGGAAAAAGCTTATCCATTTTTAATATAACAATATTTATGTATCATAATATAATAATATTTGTTATCATATATTTATTAAATTCTCCATATTTTATTCTTAATTATTTTATTTAGCTTGACTTTAAAATATTTAACTACATACTACTATGGTATTTACAACTTTAAAACTTTTAGGTTCCTAATAGTATGTATATTATTAATTGTTAATTAGCTATCCTATATTCTTATGGTCCTTCGTCCATGTGTTTCTTCAACAACATTTGGTGGGTACCAGGATTCTGGAGGAAAGATGTTTTTTTTAAAATTATATTTTGAAAACACCCAAAAATGAACAGTAATTTAATATTTAACTCACTAGTTAAATATTGGTAATTTATATTTTCTACTAAATGTTTGTGGGATGATGGGTCATCAGAATCATGCTCAAACACATATTTATTTTTTGATAGCTGCTGCTGTCAATTATTATTTTTGAATACTTTCATTAAGACCATTTGAAGGTGATGATGATGCTGGCTGATGATACACTCAACGGTAAAGAATCAATTGAATTTACTAATTCTACTGCAACTACAGCTCATTATGAAAACTCAAACTATGTCTGAAAAATCTACATCCATTGCAGTTTCATGTTCAGCTTCAAATTCAATTAAACAACAAAAAAATGACAGATTTATTATTTTCTCCTTCTGTTAAAAAGCAAGAAATGGTAACTGAAAGTCTAATCATATATATTTCCCAAGACATGCTTCCATTTGCTTCGGCAGATGTGATTAGATTTCTAGAATTCATGAGAACAGTATCGCTAGACTATGAAATACCATGCCAAAATACAACCAAAAGAAGAATGCTTGGACTTAACTTGATCAAAAACGAGTTGCTAGTGATTTGAATGGTATAAATAGTATTGCCTTAACAACTGATTGTTGGACTATTAGATCTACTGAATCATACATCTCAATCACTAATGAATGGAAAATACTGAACTAAATTATAACAACCAAGTTTATGGATGAACATCATGCTAGTATCAACTTAAAAGAAAAATGTTAGATATTGTACTTGACTGGGATGTTTATAATAAAGTAGTTTGTATTGTTCATGATAATGCAAGTAATATGAAAAATGCAGTTTGGCTCTATGGCTCCTAATTTAAAAAGTAGAACTTGCTTTGCTCATTCACTACAATTTTGTGTTATTAAAGGCCTAGAAGATAAATCAATTAAAGATTTACTGAGTACATTTTCATCAATTGTATCACATTTTAAACACTCTACTGCAGCTTCAAAAGCTCTTTACGAAAAAATTGAAAATTTCAACAAACAAATTAGTGCAATCAGTAAAAACCAGGTGGAACTCTGTTTATGTTATGCTAGGCAGACTTAACGATTCCAGACCAGCTATTTGTTAGGTATTAAATAACTGAACAACTGCATTAACATTGGAATTGAGTGAAAGTTAATGGGAGTTGTTAGAATATTTCATCAAAAAACTCTCACAATTTATACTGTAAAGCCAATTTTAAAAAGTATTATGGACAATTTTTTAAAACATAATAATACAGATCTTCAAGAAATTGAAACATTTAAAATAATATTAATCTGAGAGTTTGAAACAAGGGTTTCAATGCTGCTCATAAAGATGATATCTTTGTTTAAATATTGCATCTTTTCTAGATACACATTACAAAAATCATTTTGCCGATTATAACCAGGGATGGGCAAGATACTCAAAAATTATTATAAATCAGTACTAAATACTAGGTACTTGGTTTTGGAGTATCGAGTAGTTACATTTTAAGAATTTAGGTACTCTATGCATTTGAAAAAAGTCATAGCCTACGAGTTACGACGCATAGGATTTTTTTTTAATTTTATTTATACACAATTAGGTAGGTTTGTGAATGCATTTAACTTTAAATTTCCAAATATTAGTTAAGTATAAATATATTTTAATAAGTCAATTGTTAAATTACATAAATAAATAATAATAAAAATAAATTATAGATATCATGTAGAATAGTATATGTCACGACAATAAACATTAAATACATTTAACCTTAAAATTTCAAATATTAATTAATTATAATAGTATAAATATATTATGATAAGTCAATTATTGTTAAATTACATAAATAAATAATAATAAAAATAAAATATAGATAGGTATCATATCATATTCTTATTTCCTTTTGAAAATACTAATTTTTCAAAAGTATTGTCGGATAATTTATTTTATTTATTCCTGGTAGGATTATGATAAAATTAATTTTTTAAAGTATCGAGTATTTTTAACAAAATTATTTTGTGAAATACTAAATACATTGTCTAAAAATGTAACGCTGTAGGAGATACGAGATACTTCATATAATTGTATCGAGATACAAGATACAATTGTATCTAAGATAAAATGTTGTTAACTTTTCATATTGTTAGTAATACCTTTAAGCAATTTCTTTTTTTATGTTTTCATACTCTTTTGTCAAATCCCCGAATAACTCTGGTCCCAAAAACGGCAAAGACGATTTATAGATCTTCTTTGCTGTACATCGTTGAACATGCTTGTACACAAATCGAATATAATTAGACCATAACTCTATAAATATGTATGAATATCAAATAAGTATAAAATTTATTATCAGTATTCATCTTGGAATTATAAGTAGGCAGGTATGTCTCACCAAAATTGATGGTTATACTTACCAACATCTCCCTGTCCCAAGTTACAGCATACATTGTTGTACAATTTACTGACTCGATCTAAATTGACGGAAGTTAAAGACTGTTCATAAGAAATCATTTCAATGTACAAATGTTTACAAGGAGGACTCATAATGATCAATTCTTTGAACAATTTACGAACAGCAGTTAACGTATTGCGTATTTTAAACCATTTTAAGTATTTTACCCTGAAAATTAAACTGATGTTGGTAGATGATCCATACGTAGCTTGATCGTAAAAATCTAAAAGCTAAAAAAAATATCTTATTACCTACAGGATCTACAGTACCAACCTATATGGTTGTATTTAACTTCAAATAATATCAATATATTATTATTGCATTAGTATATTTTATATAGGTACGCTTGTACAACCTATTGAAAATGTTACAATATATACCTAAATATTTTTGCTTAGCCCACTAATACTTGTTAAAATTTGTTGCATATAATATAATATTACATTTAACCACATGAAAGAAGACAATACATTTTGGAGGTAAATATGTCTAGTTTTCAATATTTTTTACCAAGGATCATTGGTAAAATATTATAATTTATAAAAAAATAAAAAAAATTTCGAATTAAGTGAACATTGGTCAGAGTACTATAAATGTTAAAGGTAATGAAGTTGAGGGCTAGTGTGTTAGATAAATATACTCATGATTCTGAATATCAAGTTCACGTCAAATAATAATAAATAGAACAATCTTAGATATAAGGGCCTCAGGAGATTACTAATAACTAAACAAAAACTTTAAAAATAATGGCTAACCAATATCAAATCTACTCACAGGTGATAAACATTGATTTGAAATACGAAATTCTTTTAAATATAAAGTATAATTAGAACTTAAAAAAATCTAAAAATGTAGGTGTATCATATCAGGATATAATAATAACTAAAACTGAAAAATATCTTGCAGCTATCAAAAGCTAAAATGGGTAATACAAAGTATAGATTTCCATAGTCCAAAATTAATGAATCTGTAATTGTTATACCATAGTTTCATTTTGTGTTATTAAAAATGTTTCCATCATTTGACACAATGGCATTGCATCTGATTCCAGCGACTTGATACCATATTGAAAAACTTTAAATGCTCTCAAAGGACAATCGGTTTCAATAAAAATTGATAATAATTCCATCCAAACTTTTGGATTATTTTTATTCATTTCAATTGCCTTTGACGAAATCTCATCACTTTTCTCGATTTTATACACAGCCTTAAAAAAATAATACAGTTTTATAATTATTGGTAATTAAATGTTAGGAATGATGCTTCACAAAACTCACCCAATATGCATAATGTTCTCCTTTATGTAAAAATCCTTCGTCTTGCGCTCCTTGAAACACTCGCTCCATAGTTTCATTTACAAAACTAACAATTGTTTCATTTTTCCAACCATACTCTTTCCAAATTCCAATAACATGGTCAATTAACAAGTCCCATAACAGTGTACGTTTTATGGGTGTCCAATCTTCTTTCAAACCATCATCAAATGCTTTCAATGAATATCTAAGCAATATAAACTATTAGTAGGTTTAGGTATTATAGATAGCAAATGTAAAAAAAAATATGATAGTACTTACAGAAGCCTGCGTTTACAATGTCTGTCAAAGTTCATCAGTTCCAAATCGTGATCAAATATAAAACCTTGAAAGCTTATATTAGCCAACTTTAACCACATCCGTTCATCGTGTTTGTATTCTTCGAACATATCCCTGTGCAATCAGTAGTTTAGAGTCAATTTCCTGCTACTCAACCCATTAAATATTCTAAAATTGAATTAATACCTTACAACATGATATTGCAGTTCCCAAACTGTATTAAATTGCAATGCTTTATCTATCAATGTTATATGAAATTCCAAATCACCTTTGAAGTATTCAACCATATTTTTATACTTGCTCAATGCTATAGGAAGTGATTGACCATTAGTATGTTCAACGTGCTGTACTTCTAAATTGAATTCTTCAATATATAGTATTTTACAATGTTTGTGATATTTCAACCCTTCTGAAAAGTACAGTCTAGCGGCTTCAACATCGCACATTTTACTGTATTCAAACAATGCTGCTAATTTATACACTTCGGGATCGTTGTGATTATTCGACATTAGCTTACGTAACAAAGTCGTGTCATTGATATATTTTTTCTGAAAATTATAAATTATTTAACGTTATTTTATAATATATTAGTTTTACCAATTTATTTAATTTTGCGGTTTGTCTAAAAACAACAATAAATGTATAAAACACTAAAAATAAAAATACCTGCATGTGATATTACAAAAAAAAATATTTATCGCCCTTTTAGAGAACACAGATAATGTTCTTACTTTACGATGAGGTATTATAAGTGGTCAGTTTCTTGGGGAAAGAGCGTTTGGACTTGAACTAATCTAATACTTATTAAACTTGATTAAGTCATAACTAGTTTAGACCAAAATATCAAATAAGTGGAATAGGTATGTTTATATTATAGTCGAGTGATGAACAATTGACTGACAACCTTTTGACCAACAGGGCAATGTAATTGTCTACTATACTGCCAACAGTAGATCGACATCGCTACGAGCATAATCGATGGCAGTGGAAATCTGCAGACGGTAGGTTCCTACGCATATTGATGAGTTTATCTTCGTAAGGTTTTTTCACTAGTATCATTAAAGAGACAAATACAAACCAAGTAATATAGCAGTTATTATTATTATTAGATAGATACCTACTTTTATGAATTATATAAGTACCTACTTCTTATAATAATTTATTAATACATTTATCGATAAGTAGTAACTTACGTGATTGAAACGAAATTCCATAAATTGTTGCAATGACGTCAAAATAATGGGGAACATTTGTAGCATACTGAAATACAAGAAGTCTATGCGATTGATAAGCATGTCAAATACTTTGACATAAACTAACTGCATTTCGTCCACTTGCGAACGGTTCTATTGCGTAAATAAAAACAACAATTAACGTTGAATTATTATTACTATCACAGTTGTGTGACAAACACACGGAGGGTTGTGATATTACATCAATGTTGTGTTTGCAGATGTCCAGCAATTGTATTTCGGCCCTTATTTGTGCCAAATAATCTTCTCGACTGATATCCTTCATTTCGGCTTTATGCAAAAACAGTTTACGTTCTTTAATCACCTTTCTGAAGGAAAACATAAAACAAGGCATTTTCAGTAGTAACACTACAACAATTTCCACCCCCATCAGAAAAAAATTTACAATAAATAATAATATAATACTTAAAATATGACATAATTTGATCATGTTTGAGGGGGGGGGGAGTTGTATTTAAATATTCACATTTAAATGCTAATAGGTAGGTATTATACTTAGAGTTGGCGTTGGCGTGTCATGTGTGCCATGGCTCAACGATAAAATAATATTTGACGACTTAGTGGCTGATTTTTGTACAATACAACATGGTGTAGGGGATTCAGGTTTTTGTATGATTACTTCTTATAGTTAAATAAATACATTAATGTAGTTTGCCAGTTTGTTTTAAAAAAGTCTTTGTGAGGATACGACACCTAAATCTCTCCTCCACGTAATTAATCCACTAATATACTTACACAACTTCGGCTTGTCCTACGACACCGTTGTCCAACAAGTACTGGACGTCATGCATTCCGTTATTCGGGTTCTGCTTTAGTTCCACCTCCATGAACGACATCAAAAGATGAAACTTTCAGTAAGTACCGAAAATGTACTCGACGACCAGAGTTGATTATCAACGGAAGGCAAATGCGGGTGGTGAGCATTCAACAGCGGTGCGTCTAGAACAGCGAGCTGCGCAGCGGTAATAATTCAGCGCTGTGGGTGGTGGGGACTCGGAGTCGGTCGATCGGGATCAGGTGACGATTGAGCGCCCTGTCGGAAGGGAATTCCATACTAGCTGCTGGATGAAAATCGTTATTATTTTTGTTGTTATGCTCTCATTGCTGTACCACCCCGTAGTGCCGCTGACGGGTTTGGCACAATGTAAGTATATATTAAGCTTTATGGCGGTGGTGTCGTATCTAGTCGTGGGTTCGGTCGATGATTTTGATAGTTGTAGGCGGGAGATCGCGACTGATCGACTCACGCCTTGTTAGAAACTCCACCCTCCCGTTTTGGATTTCTGTGCCCACCGACCCCTGATGAATGTGTGTTCCGCTGCTCAGCGCACACCGAACACCAGCCGAGTTACTTTAATATTTGACAATAAAATAATATATAATTATGTTCCTATTACCCACCTACTAACATATTATAATAGACAATTAGGTTTTGTCCTGTTTGGCTCGCTACTGGATAGATTCTAAAATGCGTGTAGAGTGTACACAGCCGACACTTACATATTAGTATATTACTTATTATGTATATTGTCTATTATTGCCCTTTAATAGTCGTTTCACTTGCATAATATGCTAGTTGGTGTGAACAGTAGACTTTTGATGCTTAACAACGGACTGCACACGAATTACGTAGGTAATAAGTTAGGCAAAACGTACCTTTTTTTAATAAATTGCGTCCAGGACGCATTTAGTATTACTATTGCACTTACAGTCTGTTAATATTCATAAATGGTTCTTAAAGTTACATTTATTTTCCTAAGCAATGCTCTTCCTTTTAAATGTAATAGTTGTTACCCGTGGCTCCTATCATATTAAGTATTGCAGTAAAATAAATTCATTACCTACTAATAACAATATAAATATAAAATAAAATATAATACTTATCTAGTAATATAGTCTGAAAACCTCTGCTCAGAATCGTTATTCGTATGCAATGGTCCCCGCTGACATTTTATAGTGGGGAAAAGCTATTGTTTTGACCCTAATTGTATGATCTAATTCATTGAATATTACAACAATATTTTTGAATACCTACTAGGAGCTTATGTGGCTATACGATTAAAGTACAAACAATTACCATAATGTTGGATTTAGATGTGCACCTATCTACAAAGGAAATATTAAAATATGTGATTGTTAAATTATTGATGCAGCGATGATGTCCACGCTGATCATTGTGTAATACCTATGTGATCATAAAACTAACTGAAAAAAAATAGGGGACTTAAGTATCTCCGGTTTTTTTATAGACCCAGACACTAATCAGTATTTTTTGTTCACAAATGGGATGTACTTTTTAAATGATGTAAATGCATAAAAATACAAATGATCTTTATTTCTGCTATCAGTTTTCTTGTAGCATTATAGTTGAATTCAATTTACCTTCAAAAAATATTAAATTACACACATTTTAAAAATGTATAAAAGTTCCTAGTGGTTTAAAAAATTAAAAATATTTTATCGAATTTCCATCAGGAAAATTACACAATAGTTTGTATCAGAAATGCAAAATTTAAAAATAAGAAAGTAAAGTACAAATTAAATGTAATCTGACTAAAATAAGTTTTGAATTACTTACTAGTATACTGTAGTTTGGCATTACGCTGTTAAAGCATAACTTAGATGTATAGCTTAATTTATTATTCGAGTTATTGACGTATTTTCGTGGCCTACCTTCGATAATGCAAAAAGGAGTAAAACTGTAGTAGCAAAAATGAAAAAGAATTATTAGTTCACTATCTTGTATGGCCATGTATTCAAGCATCTTTTTAGAAAGAAGCCAAATAGTTTGGAAATTAAACCCATTTTATCTCTCCAGGTTTTACAATTTATTGAATTCATACATCAAAATAATTTGCAAAATGTTTACAAATTTTGTCATAATTCTAAACTTCAGACGCTCATAAAAAAAAAATTGTATATATTAGATTCTATCTACAGCTGTGGTTAGGACTATCTACATAAAATTATGTAAAAGATAATCCAGATAACGTCAAAATATTGTTTTATATTTTATTTAGGTAAAGCCAGAATATCTTGTATTGTACATATCTTGTTGGGCTTTTTCTGCCGAAAAATAATAGATGTTTAATTAAAAGCAAACTGGTGATTTTTTTTTAAAATATTTTGTTAGATATTTGTATTATTACAATTACCCGCTCTTGACTGCATTAAATTCACAATCGACATAATCATGAAATAATAATTGGATGTTGACTGTAACGGAGTTATAGGTAATAGCAATAATTTAATTGTTCATCATTAATAATCGATAAAGATAAAGTATATACTTCAATCGACTATTGTAAAACCACTAAAATTAGCCAGAAAATTAAATTCGTTGAACCATATTGATATTGATGACCGGCACGTGGGTACGAGTATATACAATATTATTCCTAACTATGTAAAGACTTTAGACAGTAGAGTGAAAGCTATTGTCTTTGTTTATTCTATATTTTATAAGTATACCTACTAAGTAATAAATAATAATTTAAATTAATTCATAGTTTATTTTACCTTTAAAAAAAAATTAAGATTATTCAATTGAATCTCAAATTTATTTCAAAAAAATAGCTAAGAATTAGACTTTAGTGTTATTTTAAATGATTATCTTTCATCTTTTTATTTTGTATAGATAACTGAAAGTTAATCTTTTATCTTTATCTTAGATAAACTTTCAGTCATTATCTTTATCTTTAACCCAAAAAACAATATTAGTTATCTTTCCCAACATTGTATTTAGGCTATTGAAAATAATTATTATTAAAAAATTTAAATACCCAAGTCCCAACTGTCAGCTGTCAGATAATTATATATGTGTTAAGGTTGACATTGAATTACATTTTACATTTTAGAAGTTAAATTCAGCATATTCACTTTTATTATTCAGTTCGATAACTTAAATGTTAAGTTTATGAGCAATAAGTCAGCGAACTAGTATTTATTTTCTCTCTCTGGGCCACGCACTACATAGACAAAACGCAATCATTCAAAATCATTAAATCATTTTTTTTTTATGTTTTTGAGTATTGTTATAATAAAATCACTCTGTACAAAAATTATAGAAAATGAGGGTTTGATATATCCATTTCTCTAAATATTGTTTTAAAACTATTTAGTATTCATTTAAATTTATGATGAAATGTTGATTTTAATATAAAGAATATTAATAAAATATAAAACCGATGTATCAAACCTTTAATTAATGTATTTTTATTTTCTTACATTTTTGTAATAGGTGATTATAATAAATAATAATGAATTATATATTTACGAGGAAGATACTAGTTAGTTCAAAATTGTTTTTTATGTTATTATAAGGGTATATAAGCACTATACGTCTATACCTATTACCTAACCATGTTTATAAACTACATTGTACCACTCGAAGTGTGGTATTGTTCAGACCCAGAATAACGTTTTTTTTTATTCTCTGTTGTGTGATTAGTCATGTCGCCACTCGGCGCCTCCTTATATATTACGCAGTTCGAGTTTGTATTGATTTGCGTAGCTGTGGCCGCCAGTTTTGATATACTTTCATCTCATCGTCATCGCTATGGCAACGGCGAAGAAAAGAAAATATTTCGTTGTATATTTCGCCTTTTTAGTAATTACACTAGAGTTCGTAATTTTACGATCTTACACATATTTGTTTTGAAATAGTGATTTATGTTATTACAGTTTGTATATAATTAATGAAAATAATTTATTCTGCATGAAAATGAGTATTTCACTGACTAATATTCGATTTATATACTATGTTTAGTATTAATAATATGAATAATAATAATTAAATACCGGATTTATATGTATTTACATATCGTTACTGAGTCCAAGCAGTCGTATGAGAGTAAAAAATGTGGACGATTCGTTCAATTCTGGGTTGGTAGGAAAAAGGTTTATTGTAAATTTGGGATTATTTCGTGGGTTAGGGAATGTTTACCTTATTAATTATCATAGTCTAGAATATGTTGTAAACTGTGTGAACAAAATCGTAATTTATTATTAATTTTAATATTACAGTACCCAAAACATTTTATCAATAATTGTCATGTTTTTATTTTAAAAAGAAAAGTTTTATAACGCATCAGTGTGGTACTCGATCTAAACATAAAATGTAAAACATTTGAATCCATGATGTTATTTTCAGGCCATCATCGTCTGACACCGTATTTTGACTTCGTTTTAGTTAATACGGTTTATTGATTTGCTCCACTGCGCTGTCGCCACCACCACCGATACCACCCAAGTTATTGACGTGTTCCCCCTCCCCCTGAGGTGAACCAAAGGAAATCATTTTTTGTTTATTACACAAGCACACAACGATAATAGGTATAACACAAGTATTATTATAACACCTTAAACAAAGATCAATTCTGAAAAGATAAATTATTTATAAATACTATGTGTACGTTCCAATATACGATATATCTATGTTATAGGTACCTACTATTTTAATGCACTAAGATATTATATTTTTTTAAATTCATTATTTAATGTATACAGTGATTTAGAAAATATCTACTTAATAAGGTTTACCCTTTCTAGACCAAGTACTGTTGATGATAATAATGTGATTTTTTTCGCCTATCATAATTTTGTATATTTTTTATGGATTTTAAAACTTGAACTAAAATATTTTTTGAAAATGCATAGTTTTTTAAGGGCCCTAACAAATAAGTCTCATTGTTCTATTCCGACATTCTAGTTTGATTTTTCAATGGAGATAGTGATGGAATTGTTTTTTTTTTATTTCATTCATTTGTTTAAAAATAATGACCACTTAAAATTTAATTATAAATATTTTAATTGCTATACTATTTTATTTGAATTTAGAAGTTACTAATACAATTACGTATACAGTGTTACCTATTGATGTGTCATAAATTCACTTCGAATAAAATCGAAAGAAACCATTGTCCAATTGGTTATATAGAACATATTTTACAGTCTTCCTTATTAAATACGTCTAAAATGACAGTGGAATTAAAAGTCTCTGTGGTCGGGAAATGGAAAAATGAACATAAAAAACATGTTGTATTTTGATAATTATTAATTTAAGAAGAAAGGTTATATTTGGTAGTTTTAATATACATATTACATCATTTAGGATACATAGAATTAAGTATTGGGATAGGTTGTTGGTTTTGTTCATAATTTATTATGCATGATCTTTACTTATATTATAAAGAAAATAAATTGTTTGTTTGTACGTTTTTCGAGGTAATATCTGTAACTTTCTACTAGATCAATTTTTAAAAATTTCCTTCAGAAAGCTGCACTATCCCAATGATTTATAACGGGGTGGTAAACCTATGGTAAGAGTAACAGAAGTGGCATGTTGGCCAAGTTTCAATGGCACGTCAAAAAATATTTTTCTTGATATATTTTAAAGAGAGAATTTTATAAATGAGTAATAAAATCTTGACAACAACTAGGAGTAAAATAATATTTAACACCTAATATTTCATAAAATAAAAGTCAATAAATAAAATGTGTTTGATAATTATTTCTTACTTTTTTTTCATTTTTATTAAAATTTATTATATTTTTTTTTTTTGGGGGGGGGGGCACACACTAATAATTAAAAAAATTGAATGTTTAAATTTTTGTACTTGACCCGAAGAAGGTTTGCCACCCCTATCTATAAGCTATAATTTTCACGATAAGTGGGACTTAATATAAGATCCTGAGCGGCTGAGAGTAGCGATGAATATTTTGTATATTTTATATTTGTTTAAGGAAAAATTGGAATCAGTACTCATAACCAGTTTTCGAAAAAATTGATTTGGTTTTTAGTGTAACAAATAAAAAAATAACCATAGATACATGAAATTTTCAGCATTTTCTATACACCATACAATTTTAAAAATATTTTGACTCATGTTGAACTATTTATAGGCTATGCAATTTTCGATTATGTCTATGAAAAAATGTTAGCGCAATCAAAAAATTTGAAAATATAATTCCAGGCTTCTTATCAGTTGTCATTTGTAGAAATTAAAAAGAAGTTTAGCGTTAGACACAATAATTTTTATGAGCGTCTTCATTTTAAATTTCGACAAAATACCTACCCTAACGAAAATTTAAACATTATTTTGAGTTTTAAATTTATAAAAATATTTATTTTTATATATAAGTCTTTAAAATTCCATACAAGATTTCTTAAGAGTTGGTCTAACAAAAAAAAATTCTAGAGGAAAGTCAAATTAAATTTTTATGAGAGTTTAAAGTAGACATTTTTCCATTTCTTTTATAGCGAATTTATTATGTTGTTGTAATTTAAAAACGAATTACTACAGTTACTTGAAATTTACACCATATATTTAAATTATCAATTCATATACTTGATAAAATTTTTAAAATATTGTCACTCGTTTTAAGATGTTAACGGACATTTTCAATTTTTAATCTTTTTAGTTTTTTCTTTCTATAATTGTCAATAAAATTATTTGTTGAGTCAAAAAGCTTGACAATTTAATACAAAACACCTGATATATATTTATAATATAAGTAAAAAAATATATTAAAAATACATATGCATTTTGCTATATAAACTTTAAAGTACAAATTTTAACAAAATTCATCAATTAAAATTTATAAATAATTTTAGTTATGATTTCAAATAAAAGTTTTTGTTTAAAAACAAAGTTCCACGCAAGTTGGTTATTCTGTAACCAAAAAATCTAAAAACACATAAGCACGGTATTTTTTTAGTTTGTTTATGTTCAATTGTGGATGAAATTATATATTAAATAACCAAAATTAATGATTGATGTTGTTTCGTTGTAAATTAAAAAATATATTATTTGTGGGTACTTGAAACTTTTAAAGAATATTATTATATTTTATACACAATGACTCTTCAAGAATATTTTTTTTTGGCCAAAATGAACTTAATCTACTGCGTAATACTAATTACTAATAGGCTTACTAGTAAAATAAATTTCTTGAACCACAACAATATCATCAAATATACTTAATTACTTATTAATATTATAGAGTCTAGAATATAGACTGACAGACTGTTTTCACTCATAATCGGAAAAAATAATAATTTTATATCGTTGAATTCAAATTTAACAACATCCAATTACAGTGACTCATTTGTAACCTGTACAGCAGTGTGACATCAGCTTCCCAGCTTTATTTTATTGCGAATTTGAAAATTGCAGACTGAATTCGATGCATACTAAATTTCCTGAATAACTTGTCTGCTTGTATTTATTACGAATTTTAATTTATAAATATCTCGGACGACTTTTTGTTATATCTACTGGAATTGTTGTATTTACTATTTACCACTATATATTATTGACATCTATTTAAAGACTATGATATTTATTTTTAAACTGGTTTTTAGATCTACACTAATTGGAGAGTTAGACAAAACAAAATTCAGATTATTCAATACCGAGTAAATCATTAAATAGAACTCTTGAAAATAGGCAATAGCTGTTCATACAATAGATAGTATACTAATGAATAATTATTACTATTTGCTATAATACCTATAGATTATAGATAAAAATATAATTCGATTATTATGAATTGATGATATTAATATATTATAGTACTAGAAAAATAAATTACCAAAATCGAAAGAATAAGTTTTGTCTGCTGGTTCCACGATATGTATATAAAAAAAAAATAAACTTAACTGTACAATAATGATAATTAACTATAACAAGTTAAGTTAAAAGTTTAAAATAACACAACATTTAACTAAATAAGTAAATGAGTTAAAAACAAAAATAAATAACTACCTTGTTAAGTTAAAAGTTAAAAAAATTAACTTTTTAACAAGTTAATGGCCACCATTGTGCAGTACCAACGGAGTCGCTTACCTATAATTTAATAAAAGTCATTGTATACTAGGACACTAGGTACCTCTGGTACCTACTTGTGGCATGACTTAATAGACCAAATTGGTATCTTTTCGAAACCTCGGGATCAATTTTACAACATCAACCATTACTTCACGAAATTAAAACAAAATAAAAGAAGAGGAATGAATGTCGCTTCTATAATTCTCCATGGCTTATACCACGAACTAAGATATACAGGACTGGACACGATAGGGTTAGAGGGTGTAAGAGGAAATTTTGGAGCAGTACCAGTTGCTCTTGTAATGATCATAAAACTGAAATAATGACAAATATTTTTCAATACTACATCACTATGAGAATGAAACAGTTTACTTTGTCATAAAACAAACAACTAAAAAAGAGAAGTTACAAGAAAAAAAATTATCAAAACTTATTACTACATAAAAGGTACTTTATAAATTATAGGTAATAAGTTCTATTATTTTTGTTATAAATGCATAATATCAAGGCCGTAACTGGAAAACAATTTTTTTTTTTGGGGGGGGGGCCTGGACCTCTCCCCCAGTTACGGCCTTGCATAATATTAAGAATTTATCAAGATTATTAAATCAAATAAATAAATAATATTTAATAATAACTATAAGCTCGAATAGCGACCGCTAGCTGAGTTGAGCGCTAGTGTTGATTAGAACTGAAATTCCCTCGTCCCCCGCACAATCATGATATTAAGGTGTACACTTATCAACATTCGTTTCCAGTCCTGTATATCTTAGTTCGTGGCTTATACTTCGGTTGTAAATAATACTGAATTCAAAGGGGGCAACCTTATGTTTCTTCAAGTGGTAATTTTTGAATGGCTTTTCACCAGTGGCGGACTGAACTTAAATTTTAAATGACGCAATTTCATATTTTAGTATATACAACCACCACCACCTCATAGTCAGGGACGTACCTAGATCAAATTTTCGGTGTGTGGGNAATGCGAGTAACTAAAAGAATTGTAAGAAATTCAACAACGGATTGTTGATGTTACCAATAATTAATGAATGATATAACCGACGCACAAATAGGCAAAAGAAAATCCGGCATAGAACATGATGGAAGCGACGGTCAAACACTTGATCGATTTGCTTACATTTTGCCTGAGGATCGGCATGAATTTGGCAACGAAGGCTCGGCACGATTTTGTTCAGTGAACAGTGGGATTTTGATAGCTGTCGATTATATACCATATAATATGATTTAAGGTGATTATTGGAAAATGTTATTGGCATTTTTACTTCTTAACTAATTTTAGTTTTTATATAATATTGATAGTAAAAAAAAGTTTTAAATGTATATTTAATGTTCTTAGTAGATAATATTAGTAGTTTGTGGACTCTATAACCATTAAGAATTTATTTATGACCTTGGCTACAACTAATTATTACGTATCTATTTGAAATTTTGTTTTTATGGTTGGTAATTCTGAACGTTGGAATACAATTTGGTTGTTATCGTTTGTCAGATAACGAAATTCGGACTACACTACATTGTTCATTATCATAGTTGTATAATATGATCTATAAGTACGAGCACGGAACATTAAACATGGAAAAAATTATTGTTTCTGTAATTTAATATTTTATAAATTATTTTCATATTTAGTGAGGATTTTTCAATCCGTAACACTGCGGCAGCGCAATAATAATACTAAGCTATTACAGCATACAAGCGTATGCCCTTGTAGTCGTGCTGGAGTTTACATTTCAACTTTTAGTGTTAGCTGCAGTCGTATCACCGTCGTTCACTTGTTTCTTACGTAATGGCCGCCGTCTAGCGATTCGTTCGTTCACCGACCGATTCCACAGCGTGTGCTTAGTTTTTTATTTTTTTTCATCCGGTTGCGACGGAATTGTTTCGAGCCATTCTCGTAACACATCGTTATTTTTTTTACAACGCTCAAATAGTCTGCCTACTTTTATTTTTCTCTGGATATTTATTACAATTAACTATTTGTTTATTGATTCTGTCGACCGTACTACAATTCCATAGAACCTGTAAACATTGTAAATATCTATTATAAAGTACCTATAATGTACAGTGGCGGACTGAACTTAAATTTTAAATGACGCAATTTCATATTTTAGTATATACAACCACCACCACCTCCTAGTCAGGGACGTACCTAGATCAAATTTTCGGTGTGTGGGGGGGGGGTAAACCTCCCCACCGATTCTGACTTGAATATAATGTCAAGGCTCACAAATATGGGGGGCAATTCTCCTCCCCTCAGTTTTCAACTTTACTCGTATTATGATACAAATAATATTACACTTTCTTAAATTCTATGTATTATGTTTAAAGTAAATATTTGGCAAATTTTTAAGTGGTCAATAAGCATATGAGTTTGAAATTAAAACTATTGTGTAAGTACATTACATATATACATACAAATATACAATACTATTCTCTATAAAAAAAAAAAATATTATCACAATAAAAACTATACAAAAAAATAAACAAATTAATTAAGAACTTTATTAACAAGTCATAACAATGACAATAACAGACATTTTTTATGACAAACTTCAAATGTAGTATTATTTAAAAGTTAATGCATTTTTTAAGAGATCTGAAGACTGTGAAAATATATCAATAACAATATTTATATCTATTGGAATATCTCTTTCGCAACTCAGAAGTAAGAGACTTTCTAATCTACCTTGCCCCATTGTTGATCTTAGTCTTGTTTTAATCAATTTCACCTAGAATTTCATGTTTAGAATTTATTAAATAATTTTTTTTATTGTGTATTACTAATTTATAAAGACAATATACTTAATTACTACCTTTGAAAAAGATCTTTCAGCTGATGCAGATGATGCTGGAATTGTTGCCAGAGCTCTATACGCAACGTGCAAATTAGGAAAGGCTGAGTCAAGTCCATACTTAGTCAATAATTGAATTATAGTTTTAATAGTTACATTTTTATTCAAATCAATATTTTCATCCATGATATTCAAATTTCCGTCATTACTTGAACAATCATCATTCTCATCAATCTCAGTATTTTGTACTTTGCTAGTGTCGTCATGAATCTCAGTAGGTAATTCTAATCCATTTATAAGTTCATAAATATTATTTTTAAATTGAATATATTCTGTCCTGAGTTGGTCAGTATTGATGTTTTCAAGCCACAGTGAAATGTGTTGAAAACAATCACTGGGCAGATTTTGTGAATCTTTCGCCATTAAACGATCAGGATTTAATATTGCCAAATCTTTTAGTATTTCTTGTGATTGACTAAATCTTTCATGTAATGACATTGTTATTTTATCAAGAGCAGCATAATATGTCTTAATTTTAAATTGAATCATAGAAGAAACATTTGAATTATCATCTGGAGTTTCTCCTGCAAGTAACTTTCTCGTCCTTTTTCTCATTTCTTTAAAGTCTTTTTCTGGTACGTTATTAAAATTCACAAATTCCTTAACTTCGTTAATAAATACTTCATACTTGCATTCTGATCGCATTTCACTTAACTTTTTTTTTGCCACATTAACTAATTGTATTGCTTCAAAGAAATCAATAGTTTTACACTGTAGGTAGTTAGAAAGTGGTGTAGTCACAATGAAAATATTTTTAAAAAATATTAAACATAATACAAACTTAAAAGTTGAAATTGTCTTTAAAAATGTCCTTGAACTAGATGCTGTAATTCTATCACTAGAATTTTGTAAGACTTCTAAAGCATCAATCAATGCTTTATATTTACAAAATATGACATTTAAAACTTTACCATGTGAGGTCCATCGAGTATCTGAAAAACTTTTCAATCGCAAAACTCTCTCATCTTTATACATTTTTTTTTGGCATTCAATAAAAACAGCTGCTCTTTTGCGAGCTTTTAGAAAAAATACTAATGATTGAACATCTCCAAAAAAATTTTTAGTATCAGTACAATAGTACATGAATCACATGTATCTACCACTACTAAGTTTAATATGTGGGCAAAACACCAAACGTAAATTGCTCTAGGATTTTTATGTTGAATAAAACTTCGTAGACCTGAATAAATTCCTTGCATAGATGCTGCACCATCGAATGATTGTGCACACAGATGTTTTTCCCAGTTGATGTCATATTTACTTGTTATTGTACAAAAGGTATTGAATAATCCTTGTCCTGTAGCATCACTTGCAGTTTCTAAAGCCAACAATCGCTCTTCTATTACACCAGTACTGTTAACATATCTCACTATAAATGTAAACTGTTCTTGGTTTGATATATCCGTAGTGGTATCAATTATAACAGCAAAATGGCAAGCATTTTTCACATCTTTCAATATTTGTGCTCGAACCATTTCACCTAATATACTCAACAGTTTTTCTTGACTTTTAGAAGACATAAATGTTAATCTGTTATTATTACTTTTGTTTATTTTTTCAAGATGCATCATAACAGGGGCACTGTGACGTCCTATGACTTTTAATAGTTCTAAAAAATTTCCGCGGTTTAATGATTGAACATTTTCATTGTGTCCTCGTAGCGATATATTTTGTCGAGCAGCAAAAATCAATACCTCAATAACAGTTCGAACCACTTCTCTATTATTAGCCACTTCACGATTAGCACATATAATTAATTGGTCATTTAAATCAATTCGATTACTTTGTAAATATAGACCCCGACTGATTTCTGACTGTATATGATTATGTGAGTGTTCGTGATTATTAATAATTCTTTGTATATTAGACCAATCATTTGAACCATTCAAAGCTAAATTTGATTTTTGGGCTTTTGGTAAACCAAAAAGTTTACAGGAAATACAAAAAATAAGATCCTTACTTGGTGAATAAGATAGCCAAAGTCTTCTAGATTTATTATTGTTTGCCAATTTTTTGTAATAATAAGACTCGTGGAAAGATCTATTCATATAATTCCAGTCTTTTTTTTTTTTAAATGAATGTTGGGGTAAATCATTTGGTGTTGGCTGGCAAGGGCCAAGGTTGGCGAAGTAACTCAATAGTTCAGCAGATATAGAACTAGGGATATAAGCAGGATCATTGTCAAATTTAGTTGTTTCTATGATGGGTATCTCTGTAATAAATAATCAATACAATTTTATTAAAACAAATATATAGTAGGTAATTGAATTCTTATTTTAAACAACTCTCCAGCTATTACTTTTTAAATAACAAACACTAATTAACTAAATACTAACAAAAATTATTACAAAATATTACATTCAGTAAGTTTAACACTTTGAGAAGCTAGCAACAGGGTATTAACGAAAAATAAAATTTTTAACTCGAAAAATCATAAAAAAAATAATAATAGCTTTTTTAAGTTATGCCATTTTAACTATATGTTGCCATTCGAAAATCAAAAGTATAAATAGTGGTTTAACCTATTATATGGGTGAAAAAAATATTATACACTTTTAGAAAAACATAAATCTAAAATTTTGAAGAAAAAAAAATTTGGAAATAGTCATTACTTTGCAAGAAAATTAATGTACTCACTTATAGGGTGATTCATTTACTCCCTGTATAATAATTACAATTTAAAAATGACCTTGGAAAATATTGAAATTTGTCATAAAAATGTTTTTATGTGGTAACTACCAATGCAGTATCTGCTTCAAGCAGGGTTATTTAAGTAACATTTTTGATAAAAATATTTTATACACAAATAATGAAAATCTCAATGTGTAATAAATCTCGTTAATTTAGATTTGCAATATATCATCAACATATAATTTAAAAATATTTGATTTAGAAAATATACTTGAAGTAATAATAATAGATGAAATTATAAAAAAAGTATGCATATAATAATAATAATATAATATATAATCATTAATAACAAATTTTTTTTAAATAATAAAAGCTGAATATTTTCTTATGGTTTTTTAATTGTTAAAAATATATTTTTTAAAACCTATCAAAATAAATTAATAGCCTATTAATAAAAAATTAATTAATTACCTTCTGAATTAGTAGATGTTACAAAATCATTGTTCAAGTTAATACTACGATCAATATTCAACTCATTTTTCTCATCTGCAATACTATGGTCCAATGAATTTGAATTACCAGATACTAGAAAAATCACATGATTATTTTATAATCGTATCAAAAATATAAATAATTTAAATACTACCTTCTGGATTAATAGAATTAACTAAATCATTGTTTAAATTCATACTACAATCGATATTCAACTCATTTTTCTCATAATATGCAATACTGTGGTCCAATGAATTTGAATTACCAGATACTAGAAAAATCACATGATTATTTTATAATCGTATCAAAAATATAAATAATTTAAATACTACCTTCTGGATTAATAGAATTAACTAAATCATTGTTTAAATTCATACTACAATCGATATTCAACTCATTTTTCTCATAATATGCAATACTGTGGTCCAATGAATTTGAATTACCAGATACTAGAAAAATCACATGATTATTTTATAATCGTATCAAAAATATAAATAATTTAAATACTACCTTCTGGATTAATAGAATTAACTAAATCATTGTTTAAATTCATACTACAATCGATATTCAACTCATTTTTCTCATAATATGCAATACTGTGGTCCAATGAATTTGAATTACCAGATACTAGAAAAATCACATGATTATTTTATAATCGTATCAAAAATATAAATAATTTAAATACTACCTTCTGGATTAATAGAATTAACTAAATCATTGTTTAAATTCATACTACAATCGATATTCAACTCATTTTTCTCATAATATGCAATACTGTGGTCCAATGAATTTGAATTACCAGATACTAGAAAAATCACATGATTATTTTATAATCGTATCAAAAATATAAATAATTTAAATACTACCTTCTGGATTAATAGAATTAACTAAATCATTGTTTAAATTCATACTACAATCGATATTCAACTCATTTTTCTCATAATATGCAATACTGTGGTCCAATGAATTTGAATTACCAGATACTAGAAAAACCAAATTACATTTTACAATTATTATATTAAAAAATTAAAAATGTTGAATACCCTACCAAAAACTTTTTTTTTTAAAACAGGATACTTGATCCATCTAGGATAGGTATATCAGGGAAATGTGATTAGATTAAAAACTAAGAAGTATTAGTGCTTACCGTTATTGGCTTGGATTTTTATCCTTTTATTAAAAAAATTATGAATTGAGTTTGACTGCAGTTGTACTTCGTTTAATTTTTTTTTCCTTTTGTTAGTAATGTTTTTTAATGCACAAGCATTAGTGTGTCTCTTCCAATTGGTTGAATTCATATTACGATCTCGAATACGTCCACACGTAACACAATTATTTGCCATTTTTTTAATTTAAGTTATTATTGTAAGATAATAAAGTAAAATATGCACAAACTTTTCACAATATCACATCGGTATGATTATAATACGGAGATATTGTAGGGAATGAACAATAAAAAGAGAAATAAGAGTACAATATAATGAACATGGCCACATGGGAAAAAAATGTAATATATTATACTATATAGCTATTAGTAAATAATTTAATTTACTATTACTCTGTTGTGAATTTTGGTGGTGGTGGTGGTGGTGTTCGTTATACGGATACGTTATCGGATACGCATTACGCGATGTTATCTATTATGATCAGATTTTCCAAAAATTGTTGGTATTTAATTTATTAATAGATTCAGACGGACGGTCGTTCGGTTGGGGATATGGGCAATCATATTTCTATTATTATTAAATTTGATATATTCTGTGAAATTGCTCACCGTGGCGGTATGTGCCACGTATAGTACTTATAACTTATAAGTACTTCAAATTTAAAATCCTTACCTCCGGCGGTTTGTATTTTCTTAATAAATTTTATTATTCTCATAGCCTTACACAAGTACGGCAGTTCGACCCACCCTTTCATGTTGAGGTACAGGCCTCAGAAAATTATCTTTAATACGCACTAACACGGCCACACGGGCCCCTTACATAAGGCGGCTGAAAATTAAAATAGCTATTCACGTCATCGCCAACTACTAAAGTGATTGAAAAGAATTGCGTGACTAAGATAACATTGCTACAATGCTACAAATAGTAGCTTCCCTCCAACGAGGCACAGACGGAGTTTGCGTGTCTCGTCCTCTCTAACGCCAGACACAGTGTATTGCATAATGTATTTACTACATTATTTCTATTTATGTATTGCATAGGTGATAGCCGATAGGTAAAATGTGGTCAAAAGAACCAAGAAGTCGAGCCATAGGCCGGGGTGGCACCACCCCTTTGAAACATTGACGCAGCTGCGTCAAAGTTGAGCCCTTCAGCCCGCCACAGCTTTTCACTATACCAAAAAATGTTATCTAATATTTTGTGGTACAATTGTGTTATTAATCTTAGTCTAAGCATAATATTTTTATATTTTTTATACTTCTTAAATTTGTTGACAGTATGTATTTTGTATTAAATAATATTGGTATTAGTGCTCCAAAAAAAACTAAAGTGAAATGTTGCAATTAGCGAGATGCAAGAATTTAAATACATCACGTACGTGAAATTAATACCACCACCCTGTGGTATTAACTACCATGGCTATAGATAGTACGTTTGCCCACAATTCCCATCCTTCAAAAGTGTCTACCGAATTGAATCTTGGTTCTCTTCATATCTAACGAATAGATCCCATCGAGAGAAAATAAATGGTTTTCTATCGAATCCCATTCCCTCTACCCCCGGTGTACCTCACGGTAGTGGAACCTCTCACCCCTATTATTTGTTATTTCTTATCATGGATATACCTAGGCTCCTGCTTCAATATCTATGATCAGATTTATTTGCGGATGATCTAAAGTTATACGCCAAGTCGCCAAAGTTATCTTTGCGATTAATTCTGTGTAAGGCGCAGACAATTCACGTGGGTGCAACGTCCTCTTAAAGTAATTTAATACTTAACCAATATGATACTAACTCTCTACTTTAGCTAAGTTTTATAATAGACTAGATCACTTACCATTAAAAATCTGGGATGGATGATGTGGTAGTAATGTGTGTTATTGGTTACCTATGTTGAAATAATTGAAATTATTACTTTATGCATAAATTCATGTTCTGTATTCATTTATAAAATAATTATTGGAATTTCGTTACAAGTGGTATCCATTAAAAATAGATAATACAAAAAAAAAAATTAAGTAAATTTAATTATTACATATACATATTTCCATACATCCAATCATTATATAACTTATTTTACTAATATATTGTGATGGGGTAGTTAGGAAGCAAGATAAGAATTTCATAAGAATTCTTTTAATAATTTTGTAAATTATAAAAAAAAAATATACACAATTATCTCAGTATATAAATAAATAAAAACATTACTGATAATTGAATATAAATATCTAGTTATAGTTAATTATAAAAGTATATGTTTATAATAATAGTAATAATTATAGTATGTATTACATACGTTTCCATTTATCCAATTATCATCTAACTTATTTTACAAATATATTGTTATGAGGTAGTTTGGAGGGATGACAAGAATTCATTAAAATCCTTTTGATAGGTTATGCTTGAAATAATATGAAAAACAAAATTCAAAATTATTATGTAAATTCACACAAATAAATACATTTTTATCATTATATAACTCATTTGACATTTATAGTACATTTTTATTAATTTTTAGAACATTTAGTAAAATAGTTTGCAGAGCACACATCAATCTGAAATGTTATCATTATTATAAATTGTAAGTTTTTGTTCAACACATAAATTATTGGTTGTTGAATATGAATTGTTCAGTGGTTGTTTAATCGATTTAAGTCTGCCATAAAAAATTGCTTTCAATTTTTCTGTATCAATCTGTGGTAAAAACTTTAAATTCTTTATTCCGCTCTTTTGAGTGTATAATCTGTGGAATCAAAAACAAAGATTGATCATCTATGAAAAAGAAAGTTTTCAAATTTAAAAGTTTCTAATTTACTTATTTTAAAGCATTTAAAAATTAACTATAAGTTAATTTATTTACGATGGTAATTGGTAAACCGCAGGTTTGTTAACGCAACAAAAATTGGGTACAAGATATAAGGAAAAGCAAATTCAATAAAAGAACAAAAAAAAACAGACAATTATCTGAGTTTCCGTGGACAAATAAAGATAAAATCATAATTTGATATATTCATAATATTTTTTATTATATTTATTTTACATTTACTTAACATGAGTAGAGGGAAACATGTATTGGCAATGGCTAATGCTCAAATATGTCAGTCGATTTATGAGATGGACTTTTTGCAGTAAATAAATTGCATACGCTTAATAACAATTTTTAGTAATAAAAATTGTTCGGTCAGAACAATAATGTAGTTAACAAAACGAATAATTAAATGTGATTTTTAAAATAAAATATTTGGCAAGGGTTTTAGAAAGGTACCTACAAATATTTTTTGTTGAAATTTCTCAATGGCTAAATAAATTATTTTATTTAAAAATATTAACTGACATACCTAAAATACCAAAAGTGTTAATATCTACATGTTCTAATTATATTTAAAATAGGCAAAAGTCCCAAAATTAATAATGTATGAGTACATTTGTCGGCAGATATCGCTTCTTCGCGGTCGTTCCGCAATTTTAGACTTATAATTCAAGTATCATGTGGGTATTTATAGAATACCATGTTAGAATGCATGTTTATCTGGTTATAGTATAATTATACAAAAAATATGTTATTTTCGTTAAAAAAATTAATGCAAAAAATATAGTTCATAATATGAAAAAATTGTAAATAACATTAATTTTAACAAAATAACTAAGTTAAGTAACAACTATTTATGAAATGAAATAACTTAGTAACTAACAGAGTTTTTTCTGATGTAATATTTTTGTAAACTAGTTAAGTGAAAAGTTATCAAAAAATGTAACTTAAAACTTAACTTTTAACTTTTTAACCAGTTACTACCCACATTTCATTGTGATATAAAACTAATATTTGAAGTGCGTAGGGAATATTTCTATTTAATAATATGAACTTGTTGTTACTTCTCAAAAATATGAATGCATTGGTCACCATCAAACTTCACTTTCACACCATCAACACCATCAACAGAGGTCAAAAAATATTATGCCTATTTCAAATAATTGTCTTGGTTAATCTTTAACATTAATATGTAAACGTATAACCTAAAAAATATATGTAAATCTTAAACCTACACAATGCGACGATTATTCACCAGTAAGATGATTGGTAGATATACAAAAATGTAAATTTTTAATTTTACATGTATTTTACAGTGTTTTTAATATTTTTAAAAATTAATCATACATTATTAACATTATTTGTTCTTTTTATTTATATATTATTATTAAGATACCTAATATTAATATATGTAATCGTTTTCATAATTTTATTTCCATAAAAAAATTTTGTTCGAGGTGTCTTCGAACCAGCTTGTTTTGAAAAAAATTTAAAAAATAGTGTCATTATATTATATAATGTAATAAGAATTAAATTTTTTATTCAATACTGCTTATATGTGAATGTTTCATTCAGTATGTACCAAGAGTTTGTAGTACTACCCTTAGGGTTGCTGTAGAAAATCAATACATTTAAATGCGAGATTTTGTACGGTCACAACTCACAAGTATGAAAATTAAAATTGAATCGCATAAGATATCAATGTCTTACAAATATTCAAAAATGTCCAAAAAATATTGTTTGTATAATTAAGGTTTTTAAATTTTCAAGATATCCATTTTGGGTCATATTTTTAAAACACTTGAAAAAAATTTTAATTGAGCGGAAATCAACCTAGTTAAAACAAATTAAGTTGTCCACTTCAATTTGTTCATAATAATAGTTACGTTAACCAAGTACAAATCACATGATTTAATAAATCTTGATTTTATATCAATTTGTAAATATCTAAATATTAGTGAAGCTTTCAATATAGATTCAAACATTTAAATTTTGATAACCGGTAGTTAGTGTGTCATAATTCATAATAATGTCCGATTTTTGTCTAAAATGTACCTCCAACATTACAGATGGATACAGGCGGAGAGGAAAAATAGTAGATATTGTGTTGCCCTTATGGCATTTTTATAATGGGGTTACTGTTCTTATAATTGAAAACCATTGTTAAGTGGCTCTAAATGTTGTAAGTATATAGGACATAGGTACCTCAGACTATTAAAAAACTTTTTTTAGTATGAGACTAATGCTGGTGTCTACCTAATACCTGATATACATGTAATGTAAGTAATCTAATCAGCAGTATTTTATTTGTTAGTTTTTTTAGGGGGGGGGGGTGTAAGGCTTTGTTCCCTCACGAGTTTTACATACATATTTGTTTTTATACCCCCTCCCTCATATGACATTCTCAATCATATCCCTGCCACAAAGCCACCCCCCCCCCAAACATTATACGGCCACGAAAAGTAACAATTATAAATAATTGTTTCACTGTAAATACTCACTAGTGGTAAGCCGGAAAATACCTTGGACGGGTCCATGTGACAAGAATGCAAGTACCTATAAGATGATCGGAAAAGCCAGATAACTGATGGAGTGTGGCGGCAGAGATGAGTAAAGGCGACTCGGATCATGATGGCAGACGAAACGCGTACGTCCTCCCAAACGGGTGCACCCAGGACTGCAAAAAATATGTTTTTGGTCATGCCGTCAAGGGTGCACCGTTTGTCGGCGATTAGTGAGCTGCAGCATCGTCTGTTGGTGGTGTAGTGGGCATAACTGCAGATGGTGGGTGGTTGCCAGGCGACCATCGCGCGGCGAAGTCGGTTTTGTAATCGCCGTCCGATTGTACGACTCTCTGAGTAAAACACAATAGGCATCATACGCCTCCGCCACCCACGCCCGTCACACTCGATGCGACGATGACATCGGCGCGCGCAACCGACAACGTCTACATATTTCGGCGTGTGTGGATCGCCGAGCGTGGCAAGGGTTGAGGTTGCGGTTGCGGCACTGCACAATATAATAATATCTTAAATAATATATTGTTGGAGATAACAATATACCTAAGTGTAATGAAATGAACAATTTACCGTAGTTTACCGAAACTATATTTTATCGACCTTACGTTGATAATACATGTGTTGTTAACTGTTCTTATTCGTTTCCTCGACATAATCGGGAATTTTGTAGTTTCAAGACGAATATTGCCTTGACATATTCTATAAGCCACCATTCTTACGATTAAATTATTTTATTTCACTCAAAAACTTTATAACATTTAATAATGTATAATGCCGGGTTGCAGTCAGTGGCGGCTTGTTGGTTTTTAATGAAGTAGTACACATCCAAAAAAAAAAATAGAACCAATATTATGTGTATATATATATATATATATATATATATTATAAATTGTATTAAATAATTGTTAAAAATTACCTTTTACTGTTTATATTTTTACATTTATATACATAATACATTTTCCAGTAAAAATAATATGACAAAGTACAAACTATATAATTATCTTTATCAATTTATTAGATTTCAGGTACATGTTTATATGTTAAATCGATTCTTCTATCTTTTTTTCTGCAAAATTGTTTATTTCTTCTTCGTTGAAGTTTGGAATGTCGTTGATTATCTGTTTTTTGATCGATAGCATTGCTATGCTATAAGTCGATCTTCCGTCATTGAATTTATCAAAAATGTTTTAATACGTTTTAGGGCCGGTTGCACAAAACTATATTGGTTCAATAAATAGTTATTGGTCCAATAAGTTCAGTTATTGAATCGATAAAAATTAAAATACGTTGCACAAAGTTATTGAACCAATAAGTTATCGAACATTAGTCACTATTTATCCATAAATTTATAGGCCCGATTTTGGTCCAATAAGTTTTGTTGGGCGTCATTCGATTGCGTCCCGTTTTAACCTTTTATACCTTTTCAGTATGTCGATTGCGTCCACGAGTCGGACAGGTAAATTATTTTTTCTTACCTTTTTATGTTCCGATTGCGTCCTGTCGTATGATATATAAGTAGGGTTGTAAAATTTGATGAAATTTATTTTCTTGAAATATTGCATGAAAAATATTTTTTTTTTAATTCCATGTGAATATTTATAAAAGTTGGTTTATTGTATGAAATAAAGAAAATATGTAACATAGTTATATACTACATACATACTAATACATAAACATAGACATATAAAAAATCTAGATAACCGACTACAAGACAATATTGAAGTCAGCCATATGCCAACAGGGAAAAATTGCATGATTGATAAATGATAATATATTAATATGTATATAAGTATATTATATATATTTGTAATATATANTAATCTAACCTAACGGAAATTTCATACTTGTAAAATACCTATGAAATAAAACATTTTAATAGGTACATAAAAAATAAATTATTGTTTAATTTAATAATATAGTATAATGCATGCTATAAAATAATTTTATTATAATTATAATTTATAATACAAAGTCTATTTTTCTGTTCTTCATACGAGAAAATCGTTAAATAATTTCATCCACTGGTATATTTATTTCCTGATAAATGTGCAATAGTGCAAGCCCACATAAGCGATCCTGGCCCATTTTTGAACGTAGCCATGATTTTAGTCTACAGCACAAGCATAAAATAAAGCAAATAATAAATATAAATAACTAAAAAGCAGACAGCAGTAGGTAGGTACTAGGTGTATAGGTATCTAGATTTATAAGCCAATTTTGTAGATTATTAATTTATCTTTATAAATAATAGGTTCTGTAAATGTTTGACATTAAAGAACTTTTTTTTTAAACTAAAGTACTGAAGCAGTAGAAAGTATAAAAGCAGTAAGCATTCAATTGCTTTTTAAAAATAATATTGAGTCCTATAAATATTTTTAAAACTTATAAGGCATTCTATTATATTTGTATTCTATTATTATAATAGAATACAAATATTAAACTAAAAAATAGGTATGACAAGATAAAATTTTACCGTCTTAGAGTAGAAAAGGATCGTTCAGCAGATGCTACACTTATAGGCAAGCAAGCCATTATACCAAGCAGTTGTCTAATATTAGGAAAAATTATTTCACTACAATCTGAAATACATTTAATGGCATCACAGTCAATACATTCACCTAAAAATAAAAGAGAAAATAATATTATGTGTACTTAACTTATTATTCAATTTTAAAAAGTTCTTATACTACCTATTAATTTAATTACCTTCATTTTTTTTTCTAATCCAACTTGATTTCCAAAGTTGTAATTCAGTTTTTAGCTCCAATGCATCAATTATATTGCTATCTTCAAATGTAAAATGTTCTTTTATAATCTTTAATAATATATCAATATTATTTGTGTCAGATTTAATAATGAAACGGGGTAAAAGTAAAGGCAATGTTGAAATGGCATGATACTTTTCATTTAAAAATCTTGATTTTAAGTCTGTTATAATATTATCCAGCAAAGGTATATAAATAGAAAGTTTATAATAATTTTCAATAGACGTGGTTTGATAATTTGATCTAGATATTTGTTTTGAAGCAATTCGAGGCTTTTTTAATTCAATATCCAATTCAGTCATTTGAATCTCAGCATCTCTAAACAATGATTTAAATTCTTCATTACAATTTTTTCTTTTATTTTCTAAATTTGACAAAATATCAGTGATTATATCTGCAGCTTGACTTATATCACTATTGGCACTTTGTAGTAATTTACTGGCAGATGCAGTTACACATAATAATGATGAAAGTGAATGTAGTGATATAATAAACTCACATGAGCATACAGCTGTAAGTAATGTTTTTGCCTTTGACGATGAATCTTGTTCATTCCAATCTGATATTTTAGTTAATGCTTCTACAATATAATTTAAAGAAGATTTGAAAATTAAAACACTATCATGACGGTCTACCCATCTGGTTTCACATAAACTCTTAAGTCGCTGTTTACCATTAAGAATTGTTTTTAAGACATAATTTCTTTTAGATGACAAATTAAAAAAAGCTACAACTTCTTTCATTAACCCAATACCATTTCTAATTGCTTGAATAGATGAGGATCTTGAAATTGATAAGTTGAGTGCGTGGTTTGAACAAGGACAGTGAAAAGCATTTAAAGTATAGGTCTGAATTTTTTGAACAGCTCCTTTTAAATTAGAAGTCATGACAGAACAACCGTCAGTTCCGATACCAATACAGTGTAGAGGATTTAAATTTAAATGTTGTAATATTTTGATCACAATTTCTCCAAGGATATCACCAGTTAGTTTTGGCTCCAATGTATCATGTTTTGTAATATTATCATCTTCATTTAGTTCACTTTCTTCTATAGAAGTAGATGCATTTTTAGAATACCAATAACTGTGACAGTCAATAAAAGCAACAAAATTTTCTTTCACAATATTATTATGAACATACCTGAGTACAAGACTCATTTGTGAAATGTGGCTTATATCGGTGGTCTCGTCAAATATAATACTATAGAATTTACTTTCATTGACTTCATTTATAATTTTTTCTGTTATATAGTTCTTGCAACATTCAATAATGTCATTTTGAATTTTTGGACTTATATATGTTGCTTTTGATGTTTTTGATTTTAAATGTTTTTCAAGTATAGTATCACCCGATAATATTCTATATTTAAGAAGAGCTCGAAAATTACCACTATTTGTAACTGGGGAATTAGATTTTTCTATTTCTTTATCTGTATTTTCACCAAACAAATTTCCTGAGTCGTTATGCCCTCTAAATGCAATATTTTGTCGGCCAAGAAAAATAATGGATTCAATTATTGGTTTCAGTCTTTCTTTGTTTTCTATAACTTGCTTCATTCTTGAGGTATTAACAATATTTATTATTTCCTTTTGCGGATTTTTATAACGGTTTAAAAAATCAGTAGCCGATGTCAAAGCATTTAAATGATATAAATTTAAACTATGTTTCTCTAAATCACCATCCTTCCCTAACAATTTAGCATACTTATTTAATGGTTCATTTACTAACTTTTTAAGGTCTACGTTATTATCTTTACCACCTTTATTGCTAAAAAACCTACTATATATGTATATAATATATATACTATATAGTACGCGTTTTAACACATTTGATCAGTATGTTTTTTGTTTAAAAATAGTAAAAATAGTAAAAACTATCGGTAATCCAAGTATACTATGGGAGGCCATTCGAGTAGACTGTTTGGGTATACTCGAATTGCCTCCGAAAACACCCGGAGGCAATTCGAGTGAAAAATGGTTACCTACCTGAATTTGGGAGGCAATTCGAGTGTCGCCGGCTATCTAAATTGTATTGATAGCTGCGGTCAGAACTCGTTACGGGTTTAGGGCATAATTTCACCACATCTGTAGAGCGCTTACTACTAGCGCTATATGAACTACTGAACCGTTACACAATCTGACCGTATAGAGGGCCGGCGATAGCTAACCTGTATATCTTAAACCGTGGTTCTGACTGTTATCAATTATCAAATTATTGTGTTCATGAAAAAAAAAAAAAAAAAAAATAACAATGGACATTTCTGGCATATATTGTCAGTTGTCACATATAATTATACGACCCACGGGGGGGGGCGAATGCCCCCTTCGCCCCCCCCTCCCCACAGGTACGCCACTGCATGCTAGGAATAACTCGAATTCGAATTTCGAATGATCGAAACATAAATACAGAATTGGAAAATTCCGGAATATAAACNATCTTATCTATTGAGTTATTTTTTAAACATTTCCCTGTTGGCAAATGGTCACTAGACTTCAATGTTCCTATGGGAATGTAATATGCAAATCCACTATCTAGTTGTTTTACATGTCTATGAACACAACATATATAATTTAGAAGTTGTTTAACAAATCTTTAATATAATTAATTTAAATATAATAAAATTAATACCAATATACAAATACTGAAATACCATATACATATATAATTATTAATTAATAATTTACATCCATTGACCATTAACAGTATTTTGGTAGGGTTTTTTATTCGTAAACCTTGGTTGATAAATGATACCTAACTGATAAGTTATTCATAATCAATGATTTCTGTGTTTTGTCAATATATTATTTCTAATCATCTATAAACACGTTTAAAAGAAAAAAAAATATTTTTCATAATTTCATTGAAATATTTCAAGAAGAGTGAAATTTCCAATTTTGAAATATTTCAATTGAAATTTTTCAAGTGAAATATTTCAAATGTACAACCCTATATATAACCCCATAACATTTTGTAAAACGAATAGTCATAATTAATAATTATTTTGTAAATATTAATAATAATAAAACCAATAAAATAAATCCAAATATATAATAATAAATAATTTAAACTAATTTTAAATTCTAAACGATATTTAAACTTATTAATGACACGGATTTCCTTATTTTTTTCACTAAAAATGGTATTCATTATTAAGTCTACACTTTCAATTCTAAGGCACTTGACGTACTAAATCGCTACGTGATCGTAAATCGATAAGAGTACCAGCCTTCAGATAAAATGTTCTTAAACTCATCAAGTAAAAACCAATTCGTGTTTAAATATACCTCCACACCATGTATGACAAATATATTAGATTTAATATGTCTATTTATCTGTCACATTATCTCTTACCTACTATACAATAGGACGCAATCGACACACGGAAAAGGTGGGCAAAAAATCGTTTACCTGCATCTGGGGCGCAATCGACAAACTCCGGTTTTATTGGTTCAATAAAATAAAATTAATGAATTAATGAAACCATATCAACATAGTAATGAGATAACAAATGAGATATTTGTTTTTTTATTATTTTCGAATAAAATGCCAAGTTGCATATTCACAATTTAATCAGGAAATAAGTACCTACATAAGTTAAACCACATCATGGATAGAAATGAAATGACCTTTTCATCATCAGATTCTGATGATGAATTTGCGATGATTGTTATTGGAATACTACATAAAGAGCGTGTATATCGAAATAGATATGACCCAGTTGAGTATGATGATGCTGATTTTGTACGTCGATTCAGGTAAATGATAGAATGATCCTAGAGAAATCTCAGAACAATGAAAACTATGAACTATTAGTCTATTTATGAAAATCCATCTTGTTTTAAATTTATGTTCTGTATTTTGGAATGTGGCTTAAGTTCCATTTAACTTTAACTATAGGTACGTCAACATGCATATAATATATTTATTACTTTATGATACAGGCTCTCAAAAGATTCATTTTCAGAGGTTTTATTTTTGATTCGGGACCAGATTTTACATAAAACCTCACGCAGTTATGCTTTACCTCCACATTTACAATTATTAATCGCACTTAGATTTTATGCAACAGGCGCTTTTCAAGTCAGATGAAAACAATTTATTTTTATTTAGTATTTAGATAATATTATATTTATTTAATTTATAGGCAGTAATTGGGGATCATATTCATGTCCATAAATCAACTGTATGTAGAACTGTTAAGTGTGTTTCAAGAGCTATAGCTAGTATGCGTCCAAATTATATTAAAATGCCAAATACTACACATGATATTATTACTGCATCAACAATGTTTTATAACATAAGGCAATTTCCCAGGGTACTCGGTGCAGTAGATGGAACTCATATTAGAATCCAATGTCCTAATAAGGATGTTGGAGAGCGATACAGAAATCGCAAAGGGTTTTTTTCTTTTAATGTCCAAGGTGTAAGTGATGCAAAATTAGAATTTTTGGACATAGTTGCAAAGTGCGTAATACTTTAATTTAAGTATAAGAATTATATTACAAAAGCTATTTTGAAAATTGAAGGTGGCCAGGTAGTGTTCATGATAGCACAGTCTTCGATAATTCATTACTTCGTGCTCGTTTTGAAAACAATGAATTTGAGGATAGTGTGCTACTAGGAGACGGGGGATATCAGTGTAAGAACTATCTACTCACTCCACTGTTAAACCCAACTAGTGTTGCCGAAAAAAGATATTAAGTTCGTTATTAAAATTTTCTATAATTTACTAGGATATTTTTATAACAAATGTATGTTGAGAAATCACAGATATCTACAAGAAATGTTGTCGAACGTACGTTTGGTATATGGAAAAGGCGCTTTCCAGCTTTATCATTAGGTATACGCACAACTCCACAAACTGCTTTGATCATTATTACTGCAACAGCTATCCTCCATAATATTTTAAGAAGAAGAAATGATATACCTCCTGAAAATGAAGACGACCATACAGAGATTATAGAAATACAAGGCGGTGAATTACCAGCTGTGCAATTGAGAGAAAGTGGAAATGCAGTTCGCTTACATTTTATAAATTCTTATTTTTCAGGCAACTAAATTTATTAAAATAAAATAACAGTAAATACTAAATAATCTTTCGATAATAATTAAAATGTAATACATTGGTAATTATTGTATCAACTTAAATTAAAATATAAATAACAGTAAACAGTCTTTTGTTACAAATTAATACATTGGTAATTAATATATCAACCCTAATTTAAAACATAAAATAACAGTAAACAGTCTTCGTTACATATAACTTAAAATTGATTGAAATTAGGTGTTTTAAATTATAGGTTTCTCTAAGTTTTAAATAAAAGTAATTAACAATACGTTACAAATGGAATTAACATTTATCAGTATTTTGTTTCAATGACTTGTAAATATATTGTCTTGTCTCAAATTTTTGTTTTGCAATGTTCAACTCAAACATTGCAGTTTCTTTATTAATAAGTGCAGTGTCCAACTTTGTTTTTAAAATGTCTTCTTCATATTTGGTTAATAAATCAGTACGTTTCATACGTTTACTTGATACCTCTAAAAGTGATTTATATACACCTTTGACAGTATATGCTGGACCTGCTGTGGAATACTCACACATATCATTTTTATATTTTTCAGTAGTACCTATTACAAAAAATAAATAGATATTCATTAAATTATCAAAATCTAATCTAACCACAATAGTTAGGTGTAGGTGAAGTAACCTACATGACTACATGTTTTAAATTTAGAAAAATACTTATTTGTTAAAGTATAACTTTAAGTAAAACTTAAAATCTTTTTTTGTTAAAATATCCAATTTATATCTAAATGTTGTCTTTAATACATTTTCATAAAAATAATTTTATTTTTTAGGGAGTTATTATTGGCGCAGAAACCAAAAAGCCTCTCTACGTAGGGGTAAGAAATAAATATTGTAGTACATGTTCTTCTGCAACCAATAATAATAAAAAAATAGAACATACGTGTTTCCGAAATTATGATGGATCTTCAACTGGTATGGAACAAGATATTATTGTAGAAGGCTTCCGACAAAGCCTAGAACAACATGGTTTGATTTACAAATATTATATTGGCGATGGTGATTCGAGTGTGTATGCCAGAATAGTTGAAAAGGTGTCGTATGGTCGAGATGTTATTAAATTAGAATGTGCTAATCACATTACCCGTAACCTCCATGATGGTTTACGAAAATTGGCTTCAAATAAACATTTCCCAATTCATGTACGTAAAATTTTAACTTATGGTTCTCCGTCTCCTCTAGAAAGACTTGTAAAAGGGGTACGGACTGCAATTAAGGAGTGTGGAAAAACGCATAATAATGTTCACATATTGCGAGAAGATTTAAAAAATGCACCCTTTCATGTTCTTGGTTCACACAAAAATTGTCGTCCTGCGTATTGTACACGGTCAAACACGGAGGAAAATAATAATGTTCCGCTAATGGAAAGTGCAAAAATAATGTCTGAAGTAATAGCAATGGTCGATAAAGTGACACGAAAAGCCGACCGTCTAGTTTTTAACACCACAACTAATATAGCTGAAAATTTTATGAGTTTAGTAGCAAAATTCAATGGTGGTAAAAGAGTTAATTTTACCAAAACAGGATCATACCAAAGAAGAGTATTAGGAGCAACACAAGTTCACTCAAGAGGCCCGTCTTGGCACTTAAGTCCCTGGAAAAAATTAGCAGGAAAAAGTCCCGGAAAATTGTTCAAAAAAAATGTATCGAGGCGTATTGCAATGTCAACTTCAAAATCAAAACATAAAATACAAAACACTTTCAGGTGTAAAATAAGTCGTAATAAAATTTCAGTGAATCATGATTTTGATTATGGTCCAGATGCTGCTGGACTGGATATGGCTGAAGAGGACTTTAAAATGAACTGCAGTAAAAAGTTGGAAGAATTAAGAATAGATGCATCTACGACTGAAGCAATTGCAAATTTAGAAAAAAACACCATTGGTCAACATGATAACGTACACTGGCACGAAGCAAGGAAAAATCGACTCACAGCTTCCAATTTTGGTTCAGTGATTAGTCGAAAATCAACTACGTCATGTCATAATTTAGTTAAGTCATTATTGTACAAAAAAAATATTATTTCAAAATATCTTGAATTTGGACGTCAACACGAAAAAGTTGCGATCCGAGAATTTGAAAATCAATACCACAAAACTGTGAGACCGTGTGGGTTATTTATTGATGGTGAAAATCCCTTTTTGGGTGCAAGTCCCGATGGTTTAGTTGATGATGACAAAATAATTGAGGTCAAGTGTACGCCGTCTATAGGCCAAACACCTTTAAAAGAGGCAGCTTTAAATAAAAAAATACAATTTTGTTTAGAGCTTACAGAAACAGGTCAACTTCAATTGAAAAAAAACCATAAATACTATTGGCAAATTCAAGGCCAATTAAATATAACAAAAAGATCAACATGTATTTTTCTTCTATATAGTATGGGAAATAACCTATATGTTCAATACATCAACAGGGACGAATATCTTTGGACAAATAAGATGCTGCCAAAATTAATTTCTTTTTACATGGACTGTATGCTGCCGGAAATTGTAGATCCACGAGTTCCGAGAGGTTTAAAAATACGAGATCCGGCCAAAATCACAGAAGCACAATTTTTAATAAAAAAAAAAGTAGTAATGGAATAATGCTGTAAAAAATTACAAATATCGTTCTTCATATTATATTTAAATACATTCAAACATGAGTTAATAATTTATAAATTATATTTTTAATATACCTACTACATAGCCACATTAGTACCTATCAGTGGTGTTTTGTACACCAGTTTACTAATTTAGTGTATACCACATGGCCCATACTAAAATTAATGAAAGACAAAGTGAAAAAAGATTTTAATAAATTTATCTTCGGTCAGGTTTGGTGTTGGGTGAATAACAATCATTTGTTTACTAATAATCAATCATCATATTTTATGTATATAATATATAGTGAACAAATTATGAAAACCTCAATGGTAGGTACCTAATATAATATTATATACGTTATAAGTTATAACTATTTATTTTTATAGTTAAAATTAAGTTATTAAATTATAGAATCTAGTAAGTACACCAAACAATAAAGTTTTGATACAGGAGATGGTACCAACCACCATTATATCGACAATATCCGCGGACCTATATTACATGACAAATTTAATTTGTCATGCTATATTATACCATTGATAGATTGATATACCTACTGATTGATGTATACAATATGATGCACGTAGGTAAAACGCAGTATTTACTCGGCAGACCGCCGACGGCATCTACATCGCTGAGACTCTATACGAGTTCCGGTCACCGCCCGCCGCGCGCCGGTTCACACCACTCGGTTGTCATACCGCGCGCATTTGCGTGCGTACGTCAGGCATTAGGGGCGGAGCCAACAAAATTGAAAACACCAAATCTTAGTTCCTTCCTAAATCACTTAATAATTAAAATATTTTTTATCTGAAAAATGATACTGATTCAAAGTAGTAATATCTGTATACTGCCGTTCAATTTTTTTTCGTATTTTGAATGATAAAAAAAATATTCAAAAAATCCAATTTTTGACATTTAGGTAAATTTGAACCCTAATAACTTAAAAAAATATATATATTTAAAAAATGGGCCAACGACAGTATACCAAAAAACATGTCTAGATTATATATTTAAAGTAACAGGCTCCTAACTACAAAACCTAAACCAGTAGAAAGGAACTCAAAATGTGAAATTGCAATTTTTAAACTCTATTTACTCAGAAAAAAATTAACCAAAATTTTTTTAAAATATTTTTAGTTTTCATATTAA
>NW_019103698.1:244388-271683 GCF_001856785.1 Myzus persicae
TGTATGTATGTATGTATGTAAGTATGTATGTATGTATGTGTTATGTATGTATGATATAGTCGATACAAATGTAGGTACATCAGAATATTTTATATATTTTTTTTATAGGGGAAATAAAAGGGGAGGTAATGTATTTGAAGGAGAAGGGGTAAAATATATATCGAACACTTGTCCGACATAGGTGATACAAATGTACATCAGATAATTATATATTATATAGTTTTTTTTTTTGTAAAAGGGGAGGTAATGTATTTGAAGGGGAAGGCATAAAATATATGTCGGCAACGTGTCGGATCGGGTGGTGGCTGTAATGTTTGATGAGTTTATGTGTATTGCGGGTTGCCTATATCGAGTAATTAATACAAGTTTGGGAGGTGCGTGTACTACGAATTGCCTATACAGAGAAGCCTATGCTTTTACATGTAAAATTTAAGGGGGAGGTGCTCCAGAACCTACATAATTATACTACTTATGTTTTTCTAAGAAATGACAAATATTTTGAAAGTGTGGCAGATCACGAATATGAAGTATACATTTATAAATTGGTGTACAATATTATGTAATTATGTATTTTGACATGTTTCCAACTAGTAATTTGTACTTAGCTTTGTAATGTTATATTACTTGCAAATATAAATTAATATGAAAAACCATTTAGTGGTATTTCGAAGTCGATTGAACAAAGCCTAGAAACAATGAAAACATGTGTTCAAGCAGCGTAATGTTCACCATACTTAATTTTGCATACTGAGTATTTATTCAGATGTTAACAAAAAAAAATAATTAAAAACAATATAGGAGGTGTACGGCGAATAACAAATACAAATATTAAAAATATTTTATGGTGTAATTCTTACATAAAGTTTTATATTTGAACGAGTAAATAGTTATGAGTGTATAAAGTTCAGAAAAGTGGAATACATAGCATAGTAAAACCTCTACCAGATACACATTTACTCTTTTAAAATGATCTAAGTTCCATAATATACTTTTTGTTTAATGTATAAAATATTCTTTTTTTGAGCGACAACACTTGAAAACGTATTTCCAGTATTCAATAATGTTCGATATTAACTTTATATAGAATTGCTGTAAAATCTTAATACAAACAATCTGAACTACTAACTATGTACTGGTAACGAAAGGAAGTTCACAACAAAGATATTAGGTTTTCTAAACCTAAATTTAGAACCTTTTAAGCAAGTGAAAAATTAGTGGTATTTCGAAGTCGATTGAACAAAGCCTAGAAACAATGAAAACATGTGAAAATATGAAAATATGTTCACCATATTTGATTTTGCTTACTGAGTATTTATTTAGATGTTAACAAAAAAAATAATTAAAAACAATATAGGAGGTGTACGGCGCATAACAAACAAAAATATTAAAAATATTTTTCGGTTTATTTCGTAAGTACATAAAGTTTTGAATTTCAACGAGTATATTATAGTTATGAGTATATAAAGTTTAGAGAAATGGAACATATAGCATAATGTTAAGTATAAAGTAAACAAATCATTTTGATTTTATACAAAAATTAATTATATACCTGTACCTAACTATGGTTTATCATTTTCAACTGACTAATAAGACTTTTTTACCTCAACGAAGAATTATTTACCTCAAAATATAAGCTAGACTTTGACATTGCGTGATGTTTCCTCCCGTTTTTAAAATTTATTTCAATTGTAACCTGTACAGGTATATGATAGACATTTTAGAACGCATTATATATATATATATAGTAGATACTTGATACATTTGTTTCTATTTAAAGAATAATCATTGTTTTACGCTTACAAACATGTTGATAAAAATAAAATGTAAAACGCTTTAAGCAACTATTGAAAGAGTATCTAGAGATTTTCAAACGCAGCTGTCGACAATCTTTCTAGATCAGTGAATAGAATTAGTTGATGACCCGGTTTAAACTGAACAATTACACATTTTATTATATAATAATTGTAAAAAGGAGTACAACGGCATCTACTTGCACTTATTACTATGATAGGTATATCATCTATCTAATAATAATGTAGCATTATATTATGACCCTGACCAAAACAATGTATATGAATAACATATTATAAATAGTAAATTCATTCTTTTCGGAAGACCCAAAACCACCGCTCACAGAAAACGCATACAGACATAGTTCGCGGTTTTCGTACCTATCACATTTAAAATATTAATTGTATACTTAATACAGCAAGTCGAGTCACAATATCTCGGAAAACTTGGCGACTCGTTTTTTTTCTTTTATTCCACTTGAAGTTTGTAACGTTAAATTCGAGTGAGGTATCTAAACTAATATAGGTACATCATATTATTATATTACCTACCTCAAATGATTTTTTTATCTGCCTTTAACTCTAAGGAGTTATCGTGAAAATACTGTACGCACAGTAAAAAAAACGAATTATAAGCTAACCAGATATTGTAGTCAATCAATTTTAATGAATAAAATTAGATACTATAGTCCGTCAGCTTCAAGTAAACAGTTTTAGAAACTACCATTGTTGTACCTTTGTTGCTTATTATTAAAATATTTTTTTATGTTTATTATTCGTAATGAATATATTCAAAATCTAAGAAAGTGCGAGTCCGTTTAAATTTTTTCTAAAGTTTTTTTTTTGTAAATCATAAAGCGCATTCCATACCCATATATCTCAACTATAGTTTCAAATAGTATTTGAGATACCAATAAGGTGCATATACAATTTAAATAAACGATGACTGAACATTGATTTAAGGATTGTTAATAGGAATTTGTACATAAATTAATTTAATTTATGTACAATTTACAAACTACATTGAGATGCCTATTTAAAATTAACAGGCATATCGCCTAATATAATTTTCGAAAAAATGACAAATATTTTGAAAGGGTGGCGGATCACGTATATGAAACAAACATTATATACATCACATATGTTGGTATATAATATTATGTAATTATGTATTTCGACGTGTTTCCAACTAGTATTTTGTACTTAACTATGTAATGTTATATGACTAGCAAAAGCCATTTAATTTGAATAATTATTTAGTGGTACTTCGAAGTCAACTGAACAGAGCCTAGAAACAATGAAAACATGTGTTCAATGAGCATAACATTTGCCATATTTAATTTCGCTTACGAAGTATTTATTCAGATGATAAATAAAAAAATGATTAAAAACAATATTCCTATAGGAATGGAGGTGTACGAGTACGACAAATAACGAATACAAATATTAGCTGTTACAGAACATTTTTTTATTTTGTGCTAAGAACGTGTAGGTACATAGATTAGGAACATCGCTTATAAGAGAAACCGAGCACTCATATTTTATTTCATTTATTATTCAACGACGTTCCCATTATTTTCCATTACCTATTTTACTATATTAAATCAAAATGATTTTCTTTAAGCAATTTTTATTAACACTTACATTTATAGTAATTTCAGTTTTTGTTATGCCTGCAGCTACTGAACCAAATATGGACAAATTAAAAGGTGAGGATTATGTATTGATTAACAATAATTATATTTGTGTTATGGCTTTTATTTTGTCGAAATATAATTCGAAAAATTATCATTGTTGTTTTATGATAATCTATTGACAAAACAGAACATTTTAATTTCCGTTACATTTCAGTTTAACTTAATATGATATAGTTCATATAAATTGTATACCTTTTTTTTTTTTTGTGATGAACCACGGCGCTACAGGGGGGCACTTCACCCTGGTGGATCGTCCTTCCCCCTGTATCCGTATCGTGTATTGAAACGCGTCATACATATGGTCTTAACCTACTACTTTAAGAGCTCCGCTCCACAAAAAACAGAGGGCTAGGGCTCTATCCCTCTAATTCCGCCGTTGGCGCATATTTAAGTTGACTTAACAAGCTAATCCTTAATTAAATCCTCGTTGTCTCCATCGCTCTTCTTCTTCTCTACGGGACTGGATATGTTTCGCGAATCTGTTGACTGCGTCCCAGTTGCTCCGTTTCTTCAGCATGCATCCAACAATATTGTCCGGACTCAATGCGTCTTCTTCCACTTCTTCTACCAGCGCTCTTTTTTCCCTCCACCATCTGTCGCACCTGAAAAACACGTGCTCTGCGTCGTCGACCGGCTCCTCGCAGTCCACACAGGTCGAATCATCCTGCTTCCCGATCCTCTTCAGGTATGCTCCAAAATAATCATGGTCAGACAGCAGTTGCGTTAGGTGGAAATCTACGGAGCCATGCTTCCTGCCTGACCACGCATTGATGTCTTTAATCAATTTTCGTGTCCATTTTCCTTTCTCTTCGTTGCCCCACTCTCTTTGCCATCTGTTCATCACCTCTCCCTTGATCTCCATTGTCACTCGTGTCTGGTCTGGTTCGTGCTTCCGTTTGTATTTCTGTTCTCGCTCCCATGCCAAGAGATGAGCTGGTATTTGACCCGCGATTACCATCGCTGCTGCCGTGGATATCATGCGGTAGGCTCTTGCTATTCTAACCTAGGGTGACCATACGTCCCGTATTATACGGGATTGTCCCGTTTTTCTACTTTGTGTCCCGTTGTCCCGACAAAAGTTATACGGGACGCATTTTGTCCCGTATTTTCAAGTAGGTCCCATATTAATCCCGTTTTTCTCTTTATTGTTAATTTATTATTTTTTTATTTTTTTATTTTATTCTACGATATTTTTGTATCACAATATTCAATATAACATTAATCTATACTTATCAGCATTATTTTTAGATTCTTGTCTTGACAATAAATTATTATAATATTGCTGGCGGGTTGAAAATAGAGAACTAATAATGTCACATCATTATCGACAACGTTAAACTGACGATTATAAATACTATAAAAAAATAGTGGTATAACAATAACGTACAAAATGTTATTAATATTATTATATTGATGTGTGACGTCGTCTACTAAATAAGTACAATTCCATCCGCCACAACCAGTTTGTTGTCAATTATAATGTCTATTTTTATTTTATAATATTTATGTAAAATTATAAATATAATTTGTTATTAATATTATTTTATACGTGAGTGTCGAGTTCACGATGACATTCACAGTGTAGTCGTAGTCGTAGTGATGTAGTGACTTGAAGTTAATTAAAATTCAGTGTGACCATACTAGCTAATTTGTTTTTCAAAATGCCCAAAAGACGTTGCGTTTTTACTCCACAATTAAAACTTGAATTTCCTTTTTTAAAAGATGCTGATGAAGTAGGAAAAATATTTTGTACCATATGCAAGTCAGTATTTTCTATAGAACATGGTGGACGTTCAGACATAACACAACATGTTACAAAAGTAAAAAAACATTTACTGGCATTATCAGCTGCATCAAAACACGAAAAGGTAACTTCTTTTTTTTTAAAAAATGATCCGGGTGGGTCCACTGATGAAAGTAGACGTACTGCAGCACAAGAAGGGATATTCGCATTTCATACCGTGGTACACAATCACTCATTTCGATCAATGGACTGCACATCATCTCTTTTAAAACAAATGTATAATAAAAAATTTACTTGTGCTAGAACTAAGGCTGAATCGATTGTTTTAAATGTGTTAGCTCCTTTCACCATGCAACAAATTTGTAAGGAAATAGAAAATATAAATTTTGCTACAATTATGATAGATACTTCTAACCATAAGAACCTAAAAATCGTACCAATTTTTATAAGTTATTTCAAACCAAATTCGGGAATACAAATCAAAGTTTTTGAAGTAACAAATTTAAAAGGAGAAACAGCAAATATTTTATCAACTTATATAATTATATAATATATTATATAATTGTTTAAAAAAGCATAAGTTGTCAGATAAAATTGTTGCATTTTCTGGAGATAATTGCAATACAAACTTTGGAGGTGTTTTAAGAAAAGGATCAAATAATGTTTTTACAATTTTAAATAACAATTTAAAAACGAATATTTTTGGAGTAGGTTGCGCTGCTCATATTTTACACAACGCTATGCAATCAAGTGCTGATGTGTTACCTATTGATGTAGAAATCATATAGTTAACAAAATTTTTCAATTTTTTCATATCTATACAGTTCGAGTTAAACATTTGAAAGAGTTTTGTGAATATGCAAATGTTGAATATAAAAATATTCTTGGAAGTGTAAAAACTCGTTGGTTATCCTTATTACCTGCAATAACAAGAATTATTGATATTTACATTTAATCGGGCTTAAAATCATACTTCGAGAAATAGGAAAAGTGTCCTGCAATATTAAAATCGTTTTTTAATGATCCTATGTCTATAGTGTGGTTTCATATTTTGCAAAGCCAATTAAAGGTCGTCTGTGATACTGTAACTAAAATAGAAGGGGATAAAATATCAGCCTGTGAAGTTGCAGATGAATTAGAAATTTTAGTTGGAAAAATAAAAAATAGAAAAAATCTAAACTTCCTTACAACAAATATTTTATCGCTTTTAAATGATTTAAAAAACAATAATATGTATAATAAAAACTCATTCAAAAAAAGTACTGATCTATTTTATAATACTTTTTTATCATACGTAGAAAAATGGGGTTGTCACTTTGACCAGTTGAAAATATTTCGTTGGGTCCAATTAATAAACTGTCCTACTTGGGAAAATGTTCAAAAATGTATTACATTTCTTATGGAAAACAACCGAAATAATTCTAACATAAAATTAGATGAAGATAATTTATTTGATGAATTCAGTCATGTAGAACAAATTTTTAAATCACGAATTCATGAATGGCAAAAAAATTCAGCTAAAGTAGAAGTTAAGTGGTGTGAAATATTTGAATACACTAAGGCTCATAACATTGATACAACTAACATATCAAAAATTGTAGAATATTCTTTGGCAATTCCTGGTACAAATGCTGCAGTAGAACGGATTTTTTCAACCATTAATGTGTGTGGACAGATGAAAAAAATCGATTATTGGTTGAAACTATCAAATCAATTTAAATTGTAAAAACACATTTTAAAAACTTATCTTGTAATGAGTTTTATAATATTCTATTTAAAGAAACTAGGTTACTCGATGAAATCAGTTCTGCACAAAAGTATACAAAAACATCAAAAGAAGAAAAAGTGCCATCGACATCAAAATAATTTTTGTTTGGACTTTGTGTACATATTATACTTATATTAATATTTTTTTTGTATTTAAAACTATTATACAGCATACACTTGATTGGTTTTTTTTATATTAATATATTTAGTCAAAATTAGAATTTCCTTTTTTTTTTTAGTTAAGTAACTAAAGTGTCCCGTATTTTTATTTTATTTTCATGGTCACCCTATTCTAACCGCAATCGTCCTCTGGGGCCTCACTAAGTTTTCGACGTTACATTTAAAAACAAGAGCTTCGGACCATATCGGCGTCGCGTATAGCAGTTTGCTCTCCACGACTGTGGACAGGAGCTTCCTCCTCCTCTGTCCCGAACCACCGATATTAGGCATCAGTCTTGATAGGGCCGATGCGGTACTATTTGGCTTCGCCGTTGCCGTTTTAATGTGCGCTTTAAAGCCCAGCACCCTATGGAGTTCTACGCCTAGGTACCTGATACTGTCTTTTATTTCGATGCGAGTGCCCGCGATCGAAAACTCCGGCATGCTGTAACCCCTCTTTGTGGTCAGTATCACCGCCTCTCATTTCCTTATTGATAGAACTAGGCCGGCACTTGACATCCACTCAGCTACTCTGTTCAACGCCTCATTCGTTGCAGTCTCCAGTAGCCCTGTCGTGTGACCGGTCGACACCACCGCCACATCGTCCACGAATGCCACCAACTCCGAAGACGATTTACCGATCACGTTCCCTCCTGTATCCATATCCAGCAACCCGTCGTACACAGTGTTCCAGAGCAATGGTCCCAGTACTGACCCCTGCGGGACTCCGCAAGTAGCAGCTCTCGAGTTCCCTTCGTATGTGACCGTCCTGTTGCTCAGATAGCTCTGTAGGATGCCGACAAGATAGGCAGGTACTCCCTTATCTTATAGGGCTTTAATTATTATCGGCCACTTCGCCGAATTAAACGCGTTAGCCACGTCCAGGGCTACCACTGCGCACAGTTTCCTTCACCTTAAAGGCCCGGATCCGGCCACGTCCACTACGCTCATGACACGTTTGATCGCATCCACCGTCGACCACCAACTTCTGAAACCGTATTGTCAATCGTGTAGGATTCCGTTTTCCTCGAGCCACTTTTCCATCCGTGACTTGATGACTCTCTCGAACAGCTTTCCTATTGTGTTTAAGAGACAGATGGGACGGTACGACCATGGATCGTCAAACGGCTTGTCCCCCTTCCTCAAAAGGACTAGCTTAGCTACCTTCCATGGTTGCGGAAAAACGCTATATCTGAGGCATTCATTGAAGATGTCCCTCAGGATCTCCGGTCTTTTTATGGCGATTTCCTTGACCACTAGGTCGGGAACACCATCTGGTCCCGGCGCCTTCCCATTTGGAATTCTGCAGACCAGTTCTCCGATTTCGGCGCAGGTGACGTCCGGAAAAACATGATTCTCCGTCGTTCGAGGCCACACCACTTTTTCTTCCGTTGGGAAGAGAGCGTCGATAATAGAATCCGCTTTGCCTGGCAACGGAAGTCCCGGGATTGGCCTTCTGCCAACTAGCATCTTCGTCACCAGCTTATATGGGAGACCCCACGGATCAGTCTCTACTTGAGTGCAAAGGTCTGCCCAGCTTGCTTTCTTGCTACTCCGGATGGCCAACTTCAGCTCCTTGCTCTTCTTCTTGAAGGCTTGCTTCTTTTGTTCCAGTTCCTCGATCGGTCGGAAACGTCCCCTCTTGTACTCGCGCCTAGCTTTGTGACATTCTGCTCGTATCTTGGCAATATCCTGCGTCCACCAGTAGGCAGGCTTCTTGCCGTCGGTGTACTTTCCCTTGGGCATGCAGCTGTCACATGCAGTTTTAAGGTACTCGTCCAGTGAACTCGCAGCCTCTATCACCTCATCGCACGTGATTAAGTCGACTGATTCAATACAATTTAGAAGTTTCGTTCTATCATACTTCCTCCACGACCACTTTTCCTCTGGAGGCAGGCTCTCCGTGCGTGTTTCCCTTTTGATGCTGTACGTAATGTATCTATGAAGTGATGCACTGTAGTCGTTCAATGTTTTCCAGTCGGAAACCAGATGGCTACTCTTTTCATTGATGAACGTGATATCAATATGTGACCTTGATATTCCGTCAGCATACACCCTGGAAAATGTCGGTTTGTTCCCGGTATTGCATATTGCCAGTCCTGTACTAGACTCCTTTTGGATCCTCATTTTGGTCACCCCAAGTCGGAGATTTTGCGTTAAAGTCTCCGGCGACTATGACTGTGCCCTCCTGCTGTCTGATGCTGCCCTCTAGTCGATCTAAGAAGTCCACGAAAAGGGTGTAGGCCATCTTAGGGGACCAGTAACAAGCGTCCTCAACTTTAACAAATCGGAATCCTGTATTGTCCTTATGTCCGATTTCCTGAATTTGTAGCCTTCGGTTAAATACTACTATGGCTGCCCTCGCATTGATATCCGCGAACCATCCATCGGCTTCTGAGCCGCAACAGTATGGTTCGCTGAGGACCACCACGTCGATGCCCATATTGGCCGCCGTTGCCAGTGCCAGGTCTTGTGCCGCCCTACATACGCCAACATTGATTTGGAGGCATCTAATCATTTCGATTTCCGCCTGTTGTCCCGACTATGTTACCACTCAGGAGTGCCTTAAACACGGCTTGAGTGTCCTCTGAGGAGCTGCAAGATTCTGCCTGATGCCCGGCTAATCCGCCTTCCCTGCAACAGTCTCTCCTATCTGGACCCGAGAATTCGTCCCAACTGTGCCCGAAGGCCAGACATTTAGGGCATCTGCCTCTCCCGCGATCTTCCCAAGAACGTATCCGGCAGTTAACGTACCCGACCCTTAGCCTCCCGGCTGTCAGAGCATTGCTCACAATGTAGGCTGGGAGTGAGATTATTAACCACTTTGGCCCCTGGCCTGCTTACATTTCAGTTTAACTTAATATGGTATAGTTCATATAAACTGTATACCTAGAGATGTTCAAGCATCAATCAATTAATATTATCAACAATAATATCAAATTAATTGTTCTTACTTTGTCTTAGAACTTAATTTTTATAGTTAATTAATTTAAAATTGAACGACTTAATGACAAAATAATCTGTTAAAAATAATTATGGTTATATTTTTAAATGGTTCAATGTTTTAACAGTTTACCTACCTAGTTTGTAGTAAATGGACAAGTTTCACAAATATATTTTTTTTTCAGCACTCTGTAGAGGTAATATTTTTAATTAGCAAACAAACATATTAACTCAGAATAGTTATATTAGTAATCATACTTAAAAGTTATGGATTATAATTTATGATAGGCCAAAACAGTTTTATACTCATACCATAAAATATATTTAATTACAATAATAATACAGTAATTCAATTTTTCATGGTGCCTGCTAAACAATTTTGTTTTAATAATAATTTTAAAATTGTATAGGGTTTGTGAAAAAGTGTAATGAAGTTACCGGTAAGGTTATTGTATTTAATAAATAATTAACATTGTAACATCAATGAACCTTGAAATGCGATTTACACAAAAGTCAGTCTTTTCAAAATGTTGAATTCTGCTTTACATACTCAGGTAGTTTTTTAATGACTTATTAATTAATATTTTAATTTTTGTAGAATTGAATTGTATGTATATTTTTTTAAATTTTTTTTTATGAATATAGTTATAATATAATTTATATAATAAGTTACAAAACGGTGTAATATAACAGCCCAAAAAATGTTGAGCTTTTAGTTTTTAATATTTAAATTGACGAGTACACCACCGTTCAGTGATATTAGTGATAAGTAAACGAGCTTGGTGACCAGCTACCTATATAAGTGTTTTAATTTGTAATGAAAGCTTTCGTAATTAATTCAATTCTCTGTTTGTTTTGAGTAGCGACACGATTCTTCACAAATCAAAAATTAAATGACCTTGAAATGCGAAATACACAAAATTCACTCTTTCCAAAATGTTGAATTATGTCTTACATACACAAGTAATTTTTTTAAAGACTTATTAATGAATATTTTAAATTTTTGCAGATATGTATTGTACGTATAAATTTGTTTTTTTATTTTATTTCATTAAAATATGACTAGTTTTATACAATATGAGATTTAAAGATTATACTGAGTATCTAGTTCATTATAGCTTCGATAGCCATTTTTGGATAAAAATAGACTTTGGAGATCAGAAAAATTACGTACATGTTCTTCGTCGTATCTTGTGCTATGTATGAGTTGTAGTTTTCCAAAAATGTGACATTCAAATTTAAATCTTTAATCGATGTTTTTTATAATATTCTTATATTCCGATAACTATAAAATAAGGTGGTTTCTATAAAAAAAAAATTAAATAACTTTCAAAAATGAAGCTTGCAATACAATTGTAGTATTAAGCACGCACATAGTCAATATTTTTAATATTCATAGGTACATCAAAATTCGTATATTTTCATCAAAGGAGTCAATCACATTGAATACATTTATAACTATCATATTAAATTAAAAATATTTATCTCATATTAACATTGGTGCACTATGTATTAATTACAGTGAAAATAAGTAAGATTTTTTATATTTATTTCAATGCTTTTATTTTTCCTTTTGCTGGAATATCCAGATGTCAAATCCAAAAATATTGTAAAATAATTTGTATCCTACTTCAATGAGATGTTTGTTCAGATTGTTCAGAAACTGTTCTTCAGTTCTTGAATAGTTAAATGTGTTGGTTAAGTAGGTACTCAAACCCACTTCAAACAGTAATCCCAAATACTATTACATTAAAACCAAAATATATTTTTTTAATAAATTAGTTATATGTATTGGGAAACGTTACACTTTAAACTTGGTTCATCAAATCTCTTTCGTTCCTCGATGTTGTGTTACTTAACCTTTAATTCACTAGTTTTGAAATTGTATTTTTCACATAAATGCATATTTCGAGTTTTTTTTTGTTTTAGTGCATATTTCTTCGATTCTATTCATTAAGATGCATATTTTAAATAACTTATCATATTATCAATATTTTTACCGTTGACATTTTAAATTAATTAAAATATTGAATCATATACAACAAAATAATGTTGAATTTAAAATTATTCTAAATTTTGATTATATTAATATAGTCGTTGACTTAGAACCACACTCATGTACTTCCTAGAGACCGTCTCAAGGATTGCCGATTAGATATATTTTCCGGTTATTAATTTTATTTATTTACTGATATTGTTCACTGTTTAAGATATTATCAATACGGGTGACGACGACGTCGATCGCAGATGTCAAAATTAAAATTAAATATATCCGCACAAAAAATCTTATTTTTTAATGCATATTTTTAATGCATTGTAAAATACATAATAATTTTAAAATGAATGTTTTTAATGGACATTTTGTACATTTTACTGCATATTTGATGATTTTTTAGAGCTACTAGTTTTCTGTCCTAGTAACGACTGTCAAATGTCAATACATTGTTTGATTTTGTTGAGACCACGATGCGTCTATATTTCTTGCATATTTAGGCATTAATTGAGGCAATTAAATTTGGATTAATCAGAACCAATTAATGATTTTACCATGGATTTTATTTTTAAGAAAAAAATTATTTCATTTAAAAATTTAAATGTACATTTTTTCCTGTCAATAGTTCTGTTGTTATTAAGCAACTAACTACTAAATCAAAACAACCACTAGACGTACATACAAAAGTATAATATAATACAAAGAGGTTGTAAAAAACAAAATAATTCAGGTTCTGTGTTTACCAGAATGTCTTATTCTGGTTTTGTTTAATTGGGATGTTTATAAAATAGAATCATTCATTATAGCACATTCATTAAAAGCTATAAATTATTTGTTCTTAATAGAAGCTGTAGATCGTAAGTACCTAATTTTGAGTTATATAATTTGTCTTGTTAAAGGAATTAACCAAATGTTTCTGAATGGCAACAAAATTGAAACACTATACATATATAAATAATTATAAATTACGAACAAAGTGAAGTTATTTGTGATTCACATGTGTTCCGGCGAGGAAAAGATTTAACAACAGTGGACTGTAGAATTAAATTGTATGGGTTTTATTTGGTATAAAACAATGATACAATTTGCATTTGGGATTGTGTATGAAGCCTATCTGCGCAAGTCTGCCTGGGTAGGTCTTACTGCAGAAGGCTCCGTTGAACACACTGACTGATTTAGTGCTCCGCACTCGTATTTATAGCCTGGTCTCTCCGCGGCGTCGTCGCAGGAGCCGCCCATGAAGTGTCGTTGGTTGGTCATTGGGCGTGACTGAGGGGCGGAGATAACGTTGGTTGGTCGTTGGGCGTGACTGAACGGCGGAGATAACGTTGGTTAGTCGTTGGGCGTGACTGAACGGCGAAGATAACGTTGATTAGCTGCTGCTCTCGAAGCCTCGCCCACAACGTTTTGTTATCGCATTCGTTTTTACCGAATACGCGGGTCATCAATAAGATTGAGCAATTATGTAACTGTACATTATTGCAATCGGTGTCCCTTGTGACCGGACCGATCTGACCCGCGCTTTACATAATAAATAGATCCGGCCGATAAAGTCGTGCGTCTCCGACGTCAAACGCGCTTGGCGAAGCGTTTTATTCGTGACGATCGACTCACGATAGTGCCGACCGACTGTATTCCGAATCTCATCGTATTATGCAAACAATAGTTGGCTGACTGCCCAGTGTGATATCATTTTTACATAATTATAATATCATTAAGAAGTATTATAGAATAGATAGTTTTAATTTAAGGAAAACACAAAAATACTTAAGGTCCATCAAGAAATACTTCGCGTGGCGCGAACAACATGTTTAATATGTAATTTTTAAGTTAGTTTTAAGCTAATTTATGTAAATTAAGCTAATCAAGCAAAAACATATTTATATATTTTTATTTAGCAAAATGTTATCGTAAGTAATTTTTGAATTTTTCATTGTATTATATGAATTAATGTTATTTTCACAATCATAAATTGTCTTATAACTTACACAAATGGAGGATATTTTTTAAATGAAACCGTCATACCGTCTGTACTTTTGTTATTATTCGTTATTATTTAATTTCCAATTGTAACAGTAAAATCATAGCCCCTTATTCAGTAATTATTTCAAGTATTCTTTTTTTACAAAGCACATATTACAAATAGCATATTGTGACTCACAATTTACTATTTAGATTGTACGTATAGCTTATAATAGTGATTTGCCAATTGTTTATCAATATAATTATTAAAAAAGCTATAAATTATTCAATTTTTTAAGTAAAGTCCATCCATTGAAAATGTTGAATTATGTTCTGCATAGGTAGTTATTATTAAGCATTTAGTATTATAATAAAAAAATTTTGTTGTGTTCTGTAGAAGATACAAGTAAGCATATTCTTATTTTTTTATTTTATTATTGTTATTTTATTTTAATTTCATCATTGTATTTTATAAGAGATTTCAATATTATATTGAAATATTAAATACGTATGCCGTCCATTATAGATTCGATGTCTAATTGTAGATAAAAATGGACATTAAATATTAAAAACATTAGAGTACGTGCTGCACGGCGTTATGTCTTACTTTCATACTTCTAATTGCTGTAATTTATAATGTTTCCATAGTATGTGAATAGAAAATATGGTGGTTTACATAAATCAAGAATTAAATAACATTCAAATATGGGTAACGCAATATAATAGGGGTATTTTCAAATACGTCCATAGTCAATATTTTTAATATCCACACATCAGAATTTAATAAGGGTGCATAATCAATATTTTTAATATCCACTCATCAGAATTCATATATTTTCTTTAGTGGCAGAGAAAACCAAAGTTGTCAATCACATAGAATACATTTATAAATTTCAAATGTTAAATTGGTGTTAACTCTGTTGTATTATATATTTTTTTTTACAGCAAGTATAGGTAAGTATTTTTCATATTCATTGCAATATTTCTACTTTCCATACTCCTAAGCAGTGTTGGGAATAGATAACTAAATTTGTATCTGGATAAAGAGAAATATAAACAATAAATATCTTATCTAGATAAAGATAGAAATAAATTAATTTAATTTTTATCTAGATAATGATAATTAAACAACCTTTTTATCTAGATACAATTAAGATAAATTATAGAATATAAAAATATATAATTTTTCGCTATAGATATTTTAGCTGTACTATTTTCAAAAGCAACACAGCTACAGAATTCAGTGTCCTTTTTATTGACAGGGAGATCTGAATGAATAAAATATATAAAAGAGGTATTAACACACTGTGTTTCGTGGTCGACGGGTAGTCGACAATTTGTTCCAATATAGACATATTTATGGCCTTATAATTTACTCAATAGTCAGAGCAATTCTTAAGTTTTTATACGTGGTTATTCAGTGAAATGTTTACTTTTCTACGGTGTGTTCGGATTTTATTTTTGTTTATAAATGGTTATTTTTTCGAGGAAATCATCAATGACGGGGACCTCGACAATTATATAATATTATATATTTATTATTGTTATAATTTGCAGTTCAATAGTTATTACTAATTATGAATGTTATTCTTATGGTAAAACTTATGGTCAAACTTATGACATGTCCATATTTCATGTTGCTTTTGGCATTATTTGAGGCAATTAAAATTGAATCAATCTGAATCAATTTATGATTTTAGTGGATTTCATTTTTAAGAAAATATTTATTTAATTTACCAATTGAATTGTAAAATTTTGTACATCAATAGCATTGTTATTATTAAACATCTAACTACCAAATTGAACTAACTACAAGAAACACATACAAAATGATGTATCACATGATGATTGTAAAAAACGAAATTATTCGGGTTCCGTGTTAACCCGAATATTTTATTCGGAGTTTGGTTACTTCTTATGTTTTTAAAATAGAATTATTTGGGTTATATGGGTTTTGGTCTTGAAGTGATTTTATAATAAAAAATGCTCATAAACAATGATACTTATACTAGAAAATAACCCAATTGTTAAAAGCTATAAATCATTTGTTTTTATAGACGCTCTAGATCGTAAGTACCTCATTTTGAGCTTTATAATTTGTCTTGGCAAGGGAATTAAACAAATGTTTTTGAATATTATCAAAAGTTCACACTCTAAACTTTCTCATGACTAGTTACATGATAAGTTACGAAATAAGGAAAGTTAGTTGTTTTTCGTATATTTAATAGGTAATTTGTGGGTCAATTCATTTAAATAAAACTAACCAAACATAAAACTATTTAAATTTTTTATTTAGGACAATTAGAAGGTAACTCACTTTTCATTTTTTATTGTATTACGAATTCGAGTGATAAAGTCAAACTTTATGTGGTACGTTGCTCACAGCATATTATATGATTTACTGTTATTTTCACAATCATAAATTGTCTTCCAACTCATACAAATACAGGATAATTTTTAAATGAAAACTATCATACCGTCTGTATTTTTGTTATTATTTTGTATTATTTAATTACCAATTATAGCAGTAAAATCGTAGCCCCTTGGCCCTTATCCAGTTATTATTTCAAGGATAGGTAATTATTATTAATTGTTTAGTATTATTATGTACATTTTTTTTTCGTATTATGTAGATGATATAAGTAAGCATATTCTTGTTTTTTTGTTTTATTATTGTTATTTTATTTTAATTTCATCATTGTATTTTATACGAGATTTCAATATTATACTGAAATGAGTTTGTAGATAAAAATATTCATTATAAATATTAAAAACATTAGAGTACGTGCAATGTGTAATGTCTGAATTTCTTACTTCTAATGCTGTAATTTATATTGTTTCTAAATATTAGAATAGAAAATAAGGTGGTTTAAAAAAACTAAGAATTAAATAACTCTCAAATATGGGGAACGTAATATAATAGAGGCATTTCTAATTACGCACATAGACTATATTTTTAATATCCAGTATCCACACATCAGAATTCATACAATTCCATGAGTGGTTTAGAGAAAATTACAAGGGCCAATCACATTGAATATACCTATACATTTCATTTAAAATTAAATAATTTTATCTCGTATTAACATTGGTGCATTATTTATTATTTTAAAGGATATATAGGTAAGTAAGTTTTTTATGTTTATTTCAATATTTCTACTTTTCCTTTTACAGGAATGGCTGATGACAAATCAAACATTATTGTGTACTTATGTACCAACTTCAAAGTGATGTTTGTTATTGTTTGAATTCCGTAACGTTAAGACATCATGGTCAGACACGTTACACTGGAATGACTTGATTTGTAAGAACTCTATCAATGATTTGTCATTTTATGCAATCATAATATAATTATTCAACTAAAGACATAGGTTATTAATATTAATGAAATAAATTCAACAACTTCGGTTAGTTTTAATATTAAAAGTGGACTGTATTAAGCTCAAATGATACACAACAAAACATGAATATCTTAATAAGTTTTATCTTATACATTAATATTGAGGTGTCAACGCCCACTTAGTGCATGCTTATAAAAAATGAGTCATACAAAGTAACAATAAATAAAACAATTTATTGATATTGGTTTAACATAACCAATGATGAACCACAAAATGATAATAAATACTTTGATAAAACTCTCAGATATATAGAATAATAAACTAGATTGGTAAATGTGATAATATATGAAGCTACCGCCCCTCATTTAAAAAGAGGCCAATGAGAACTTATCACACCTATTTAATGTTGATAAAATGATAACATGGTTGATAACCAACATAGATAATTTTTACAAATATAAATTATATAATATTATCTCACAAACACGAGTGCTAACGAACATTGGCCTCGATTAAAATGGCAGTAGGTAGCTTCAACCAATTACACATTAGCTGTATCGAAGTTAGCAATCTAGTATATATCTGTCAATCTGTGAACAAACGAGAGGATAGAGCATAGATAATAGAAGAATGAATACGCCATACAACCTTCGGCGGAAATCAATCGTTCTCGTTCAAAATTAGTATATTTGTACGTCATAAATATTAAAGAACTCATTTGAAAAACTTGACTCTTCATTAATTATATAATCCAGTGATAACTGATAAGCAGGTGTCTATTATCTACGATTATAAACATTTTTGTGACGTAAGCTTAAAAAAGGCACGTCATTGTCCGTCTCCCTTGTAGCTCTCTCTTCCCTAAAAAAGACCGCGGCACTCCGTGGAATGCATAGAGTGTTACTCTATGGTGAAGTGAGTATAGGCATTTCCAATGAATTCTTCTATTATCTGTGGAATCGAGAGCAAAGTTTATGAACCAATCAAAATCAGTTGTTTATTATCAAATTTTTTCAAACATGAATATAATTCAGAGATGATAAAGAAGTTTATATCACGACTTTATACCATATTATACCAAAGAGCCATCAGTAATCCCAAACTTGAAATTAGTTACGGTGATGCCCACTTGGCCACTCGCTCGCTGCGCATCCCTCAGACAAAAAAAAAACGAAAATATCCGCCGACTTGCTATGCAACACCACCTCAAGTGGGTCACAGTGTAAAATGATAATAACAATTTAATCAAATGTTAAATGGAAAATAATTATAATAATAATTACAATGGAAAATAATTTCATTACATATAGGTAATACATATTAATTTAATGAACGTAAAACGATAAGCCACATTGCGTTGCCTATCCTTCAGGCCGTGAAGGCAATTCTATTATTTTATTAGAAGGCTCAACGCGAGCCATAATTTATAGTAAAGAAACATTGAAGTTGAGATTTATTAATTAAGCATTTCAAAACAATATTCAAATCACAAAACATTTTAAATACAAAATACTTTAGTGCACTGTAATAATCTGTAATTGTAATTTGATATCCATGAATGTTATTAAAAAGCTAATTTCTCTTGATGAAAATAGGATCAATTATATTTTGTTTATATTAATAACGAGTCTTCAACACTTTTTTAAATTCAATTTATATTTAAAAAAATTAAATTTCTCTCGATCCTCTTGTATTACTATGTCATAATATTACCTAATATAGTTATAAGCTATATAGTATATATAATATATATATATTATATGTTTGAAAACATTTGATAAATAACAATTGATTTTGATTGGTTTATGAATTTTGTTCTCGATCCTCTCGTATTGATAAAGGCGCATATCACAGAGACCGCGTTACCTGTTGTCGGTGACTGCTCACCGCCACAAAATGCGCCTGGCATATCACGACTATACTGAATATGGAGATTGTTGACCAGCAGCTACTCATGGCAGACGCGTCCCTAAGGGGGGGCGGGGCGAAGGGGCGTTCACCAAAATTAAAATGATCAAAATTATTTTAATTTTCCGTTATAGATAATAACTACTAATGATGTGGTATCGGCATAGTTTATGCGGGTATCGGTTCACAGAAGAACGTAGCACGTCATATTTTTACAATCGTGGCTTCAGTCAGTCATCGGTTATCGGTGTATACCATAGACCTTATACTAGTACATGGTGTATACTAAGGTGGTGTATACTTATATCTGTGAGATAACGTAATTTAATTGTATTTATTTATTATTATTATTAATACGTATAATACTATAATATATAGATTTTAAAAATAGGTTCGCCCCCCCCCCTCTTGAAAACAATGAAAACGGTCTAGTGACGCCACTGACTCAATGCCCGATACGTAACGACCCGAGGGTCGAAACGTAATACAGGGTCACATAGATCTTACCCACGTACGATCAATTCATACCCGTGATCACAGCCGTATATTAATTTTATTGATGCACCAGTTTGCATTGAATAACTAATAACACAGATCACGTACTATGCCACCGATGGCATACTGTCCGTATTCCGTCGAGTAATAATAATTATTGACGACGGAATCGATGAGCTCGCGTCCCACGAGTTCGACGACTCAAGACTGTTGATTTAAGGTCATGCAGTATACCTAGCCACACGGGAAGCCGGTTTCAAACTGTACGGTGGCGGGGGGTGGAATCCTTCTATAAATTCCATGCCTTACCGGCGTAGCCTCAGGACTAAAATTAATTGTTGCAGCTGGGGTAGATACCGAAGAGTCAATATTCACAATATTGTGAACTTTCAAATTCTAAATTAAAAACACAAAAAAAGAAAATTTTCATGCATTTAAATAATGCAATTTAAATTCTCTGTCCAGTATATATCTATAATGGTCTGTGCCTGGTTGAGTGTTATAAATGAAAATCTGAGGTCAACATTAGATTGAACGGTGTTCATTTTCAAAATTTTCCCGAAGATAAAAATATTATAGTTCTACAACGAAAAAATGAGCACCAAGTACAATAATATAATATAATGATATCAATCGGTAAAATTGTTTTAAATCAATGGCATTTAATTATTATAAATTATAAATATTTTAGCTGCTTATATTTTTATATTATTTTTTTTGTTCTTATATTATTCTTAATACAAATCCAATGTCTTTTATTATTAATACAAATACAAATTAAATTATAAACAATTTATTACCTTATGCATTTCTTGAAAATTATATTCATACACATTTAATACAATAAATGCACAAAATACACAATACATTTTCGGGGAATTATAAAAGCCATCTCCTTGTGGTACTCTCTGGGTAATTCTAAATGGCTTGATGTGTAAAAGATATTCCAGAAAAATACACTTATACCGTTAGTTTATTTTCTCGTTAAGAAAACAAACACTGAATAAAATATGACATCATCAAAAATTATAATACGTGTTACTAATATAATGATATGAACAATTTTGATATACAAGAAGTTTGATCACTTTAAATTGATATAATATATGTATAACATCTATATATGTAAAATATTATATACATAGTTATTAGATTTTAAACTTTATTATTTGCAGCTTTTGAAGGTACGTATTATTTATTTCTTTTTAATACGTAATAAGTATAGGTACACATCTGGATATCTCAAGTATTTTCCAAGTTCCTCGTCTTTGAAATTTTAAGATTCTGACCACACCTTTTACATTGTTTTAAAATGTTTGTGATTTTTATGAAGTTATACAATACGAATTTGAACTTAATATGGTTCGAACATTTTTAAAACTGTAATTTTTGCGGAACCATGTTTTAAATTTTTTTTACCTAATGCATATCATACAAATAAATATGAACAAGAGTGATAGATATTACCAGCTCCGCCAATTCCAAAGCTTTCTATTTTTTTATAATATAATTATAAATGTATATTGTGTAAATTATGTGAATGTCTCTCAAAAGAAAATATAGTTTCATTATTCGGTTAAACTGGTTGGTATAGACCGGGAAAAATTATTAGGTATATTTCTATCTTGTTTTAATAAAAATGACTGCAGTTAGGTAGGACCTACATTATTAAACAAATATGTCATATCGTCATGTATCCACATAATCTTGAAGAGCACTCATATCAATCTTAAATGCATCAAAATATAGAACTGTTATTTTACTGAAAAAAATGTTTTGAAATGTTATGTTTTGAAAGAGTTCAAACTAAAGAAAGTATAAATCAGGAACTATAATATGTTGAAAAAATATGAAGAAATCAAAACACAGAACCTTAAAAATCATAACTGCATCATACAATTTGTTCATTTAAGGGGGGAAATAAGAAACATCAGTTACCGCTTTATAAGAACTTATTCGAAAAATTATAAGAGTTGTCTTACGGTGGTTTCAGTGTGACCTACTCGAGGTGGTGTTGCATAGTAAATGCAGGGCAGTTTTCTTCATTTTGTTCGAGTCCAACGAATTGAGCGAGCGGCCGCTAGCATCATTGTAAATAATTTATAGGTTGTTTTTTCACATTTTCATTATTGCTGGATTATTCGTATAAATCGGGGTATGAACATCTCTATCATTTTGACAAACTGCAGTCCTAAGCATAGACTGGAATACAATGGAATTGAAATGAGATGGTCGGTGGTGGTCGGGGAACTGCCACCGAAGTTCAAAAGGTCACCCAGGGGACAGAATGTGTTTAGAGCTACTGGTGGTTTTTATTTGGCCTCAAATTTTGAATCTTAATCTATGTTTCTAGCAGATGGTGTCGTGAGCTCTCGGTCTCCATTTCGATTTCTGGTACTTGTCTCTTGTACATAAATTCGTGGAAACTGATAAGCTGCTCGCTTCTTGGCCATTATATCTTAGTCTGTGGTCCGTACGAATATTATCCTAATTTTAACCATTCTAAAAAATGCCGATTCGGAATATCATTATTACATTGTTCCATACTCCCCAGTGTTAATACTATTTTGAAAAATATAATTTCAAGAATGTATTTTTCATGGTCCCTTGACAATTGCATTAGAATATATAATTTCCTCACCTATCTCGAAATAAAATCGCATGCAAATAACAATTTTAGATTTATTTTTTCCAGTAAATATTTTCCTTATTTATGTAGAGCTCTGTTAGGTTTTTTTGGGAAAGGCAAATTTTAATTTATTTATTTGATTTTCTGTACATATGTAGAATATCTAATATAATAAATTAATTATTTAAACATAGAATACCATTTTATATGAATCTAAAAGACTTAATATTTCCCGATATCGAGCGTTTTTTCTTTTATCGTTAAAATAAATATGTCAATAATTTATTAACTATTTTGTGAAAAATATTGTGTGCATAGTCATTAATTTATCAAATTGTATTATTTATAGTGAATGAAGGTACGTATTATTTATTTATTTGTAATAATTTACCTAATCACCTAAATCGTATTCACTTTCCTACCAGAAAATACATGCTGTTAAACTACACCGAAGTACTTTTATTGTCTCAAAACGTGATGATGGACACAAAAATAAAATAAGAAACACACATCGTTCTAAAATCAATACATTCATCGCTTTGCTCAGATCCTAAAATGTTAAAGTTGAATCAAAAACAATAAGTTGCCAAGTTATAAAAATAATTTCTTACCAAAATTTTTAATTCATGATAATTTATTAAAAACCCAGAGTTTATTTTAAAAAATACAATATAATTCAATGTGTTTATAATATAACAATACAATATAAGAATTTATTTTTCTAGATTGGATGTGTACGTAAATATGATGTAGTTTTATAGATTTATTTTTGTGAAATTTTAATTTTTTTATTAACAAATTGCATATGCTTGGAACCAAAAGACTTAAGTAGAATTTCTTTTTTTCACATACATATTACACATACTCAAAAGGTATTTCTGAAGGTTGATAAGGAAGAAACATACAAACAAATTACAGAAAATTAACGGTACCATAAGAGGTGTCATCAAACCTCTCAGTAGTTAATCCGAAACGTCACCATCTAGAGGTTGAAATTTAGAGGAATTAATAAATTGGATTATTGGTAAAGTATCAAGGAAACTGTTGGTATACATTGTAGATACCTAAAATAAAAGTTGTTTACACACATTAATCCTCGTTCATAAAATTAATTTTCTGTGTAAATTATAATTTATGAGATTTTTTGAATACGAGTTCTCAAATGGCGTCCGTTGCATTCTATAGAACCTGGTGCCTGTGTACCTAATACCGTATTAGTAATACGTATATATATATATTTATATCGTATAAACTCTTTTTATATAAGTCTTAAGTATTCCAAACTATATGGCTATTATCATTTTGTTTTGTTGTAATAGTTTTCAAGTTCTCAAGTTCAGTTATGAATAATTGTGTTACATCCCAAATATTTTATCCACGTGATAAAATAAACTAGAAATTTGTTCACCAGTAAAAATTATAGTTTGAAGAGGAATAGTGATAATATAGTTTGACGTACTAAATTGCTTTTCTGAAGAATTTTATAATTATAATAGCATATATAGGTTCCAAGCCTACGTAATGCTTTAAACTCGAATTACCTTAAATTCCATATGCATTATAAATATAACATGTAGGTATACATTAATGATGTTTTTTCAGTCTATTATAATGCTGTGGTGCTTGATTATTGATAATGAATTTTAACAAATTAAAACAATTTTATAATGTTGGACATTACCTATACTGATTTCTTCCTGGATATTCGATTTGATATTTATTGTTACATAATGCGGCATAATAATAATTAAAATTTTATAATTTTATAATTCTTTTTCACAGATGACTTGTTCGGTAAGAAACATTTATTGATATTTTTATTTCATTGATTTTAATTGTTTATTTTCGTTTAAAAGTTACTTGATGAATTCACATAACCAAAGTTTTTATTCTTCAAAACTACTTTTAATCGATTGGAAATCGTTTAGAAAGTCACATTTTGAAATCTTTAACCCTCTTTAGAGTTTCGACGTTGTATAACCTATAATTATGTTTGACTGTGACTTTTCCCGAAGGTCAGCTACACTATGTGTTACTATATTTATATGTTCCTGAATTGACGTTTTAAATAAAATTTGCATCAAGAAAATTGTATGAACAATTAATATACCAATTAAAAATAAACTATGAAATAACGATTGAATTAAGGTATTTAATAATTTTAATTTTTTTTTTTTACTAAAAACTATACATTTTCAAAGTTAGTGTAATGAACATTTAGTAAATTTATCGAGAAAATTTTAAACAAATCATCCGAGTTTTATAATTATACAGTTCAGTTTGGTTGTTTACTGTTCTAAGTCATATTTTGTTAATTAACTTTCCAATTAAGACATCGTGTTCGAAACGCAAGGTGGCGGTTTCACAAAATGAGAGCAGTATTCAATGTAATACGTGTAAGCATGTATTATATATGAACTGTTCTAACATGAATGCGGAATTCTTAGACTTTATGAAATTAAAAGGGGTGGCATTCAATTGTGAAAGCTACACAAAAAAGTGTAAACAAAGCAGAGTAAAAATATACATATCAAAAATATATCACATGCAAAATGTGAAGCAAATAATATTAATTCGAACAGCGATTTAGACACCATGTAGCTATAACCACTAGACTAGAAGAACTTATAAAAAAAAAAACCAGGTAACTACTAACGATATTCTCTTAACCTTAAGAAACCGGATATTAGGAATCAATCAAAAATATAAGTATAATGTACATGCCTCTTTATTCATAACAATATATTATAAAATGTTTATCATTATACTTATAAATTACTACCGGCTAATGGCTATTGTTTTTCAAGCTGAAATAAGTAAGTCCTTTTTGTTTTTAATATCAATTTTATTTTATACTTTTTATTAGATGATTCTTATATGTTATTGTAATTTATGATTACAATGTTATTATTATCAAATTGTTGATGAATCCGCTTTCTTATAGGTAGTAGAACATTATTATGTATGTCTTTTAATTTTAATTATAAGATTTATTATTTTTTTTCAGATTCAAGAGGTACGTAATCATTTTTATTTTGCAAAATACAATTGTTATAAAGCCCATTTTCTCCAAAAGTTTTATATTAAGATATACGTGTATGGATTTCCTAAATATATTTGTTGGGTACAGCTCTGGAACACGAATTAAGATATACAGGATGCCGAACGACAGCCTGTTATCAGTATTTCTGTGAAGTCGAAAGTTTCCAGGTTCCCAAATTAACTTATGGCGCTGAAATGGTTACGGTGGCGAAATTCTTAACTAATTTTGTATAATTACGACTATCAAGTATCATAATAAACATAATCACATAAGTAAAATCATGAGTAAAATATTAATTATTAAGATGGTATACAAGACATATTTCTCAACAAATGAATAATATTATAATAGGTACAATAAAAGTTTTCTTTGATATAATAATAATTCATTTGATAGGTATGTAAAATACTTTTTTATTGGTTTTAATTACTAGTGTCAATATTCAATTTGTATAAATAAAACTTTTTAAAAACTATTTTGATACCAATTTGGCTATTTTTTTTTTAACTTTGTTAGTGCTTTTTGTTTTGTGATTAGTCATGTATGCATATTGTCTCATCCTCATTGCAATATATGATGTAAATATAAATTCAACCATATCTTCTTTGTGGATTGCACACGGAAAAGGAACCAGGTAATTATTATTAAAAAATTCTTCAACTGTGTCGTCAAACACATTTTGACTGTCTTTGTGTTTGACAAAACACTTCTCAATTAGTTTTAGAAGCATGAAAAAATTGCTATCAGGATGTGTTAAGTAACCACGAGACTTCAGGTTAAGAAGCTTTGCAGCCTGTGTATTGGAATGGTTGTCAATGTTTTTTATTCCAGATAAACATGCATTACAACTTGTTTTCTTGCTTCCTGATTCCCAAGTACTAACAATATCATTTTTCAAAAAATGAGCTCCACATATTTTAAAATTTGGTTTTAATGGTACACCTATTACTTCCTCCCATTTTAAAAACAAATCTTTTGGTATACCAAATCTCGACTTGTCAGTTGATGTACAATGTGGTACACAGCATTTGACAGGGTAATATTTGGACATAACTAAATATACTTACCTGGTATACTATTTGGGTATAACAATTTACTATTTTAATTGACTCCTTATAAAACGAACATCAATAATTAATAGCTCGCAGCCTATATTATAATCGTTTAAATAAGTAAAATCAGTTGATTTAATACAAGCATGAGGACATTATATTGTATACTATGAATAGTCAGCTTATCCACAAATATCTTATCAGCTCTATTTTTTATTAATTTTCATGTAATCATGCCCAATACCAAAATAAAATATTAGTAAATTTATCATAGTTTATATCTTTATTCACATATATTCATAATATTCATAATGCATTTTATAATGTAATAATTACAAATCCAACATTAATACAATTTCATAAAAGTGGCGGGAAATTAACATGATGATAATTTTTATGATAAAGATACGTAAAACTATAATTCTTGATAGATGGTAGCACTGTTTTAGTTCATTAAACGCCACTGTGGCTAAAAAGCGCTGTAAGTTATTCTGGATTTTTGGAAACTTCCGTCTTCACTTGATAAGCCCTCGTTCGGCATCCTGTATATCTTAATTCGTGCTCTGGAATGATCGAAACTATTCTCGATCCTTCTATAGGTGCGCCTGTGTCACCGCGACAGCACTCGTATATTCTTGACACAACACCCCCCTCCCCTCTTGTTGATCTATCCACGACGGTCCCTATATATACAGGCTACCGCGTCTGTCTAGTGGCTAGTCACTGTTTTTATTGCGTTGGTAATTTCCACGTAATTATTTCGTGATCGTGA